>NW_027593340.1:0-34021 GCF_964213995.1 Mustelus asterias
TTTAGAGGGGGGAGGAGGGTGTTTAGAGGGGGGGAGGAGGGAGGGAGGGTGTTTAGAGGGGGGGAGGAGGGAGGGAGGGTGTTTAGAGGGGGGGAGGAGGGGGGGGAGGATGTTTAGAGGGGGGGGAGGGTGTTTAGAGGGGTGGAGGGTGTTTAGGGGTGGAGGGTGTTTAGCGGGGGAGGGTGTTTAGGGGGGGAGGGTGTTTAGGGGGGGAGGGTGTTTAGGGGGGGAGGGTGTTTAGGGGGGGGGTGTTTAGGGGGGGAGGGTGTTTAGGGGGGGAGGGTGTTTAGAGGAGGGGGGAGGGTGTTTAGAGGAGGGGGGAGGGTGTTTAGAGGGGGGAGGAGAGGGTGTTGGGGGGAGGGAGGGTGTTTAGAGGGGGGGAGGGAGGGTGTTTAGGGGGGGAGGGAGGGTGTTTGGGGGGGGGGAGGGAGGGTGTTTAGAGGGGGGGAGGGTGTTTAGAGGGGGGGAGGGTGTTTAGAGGGGGGGAGGGTGTTTAGAGGGGGGGAGGGTGTTTAGAGGGGGGGAGGGTGTTTAGAGGGGGGGGAGGGTGTTAGGGGGGCGGGGGGAGGGTTTTAGGGGGCGGGGGGAGGGTTTTAGGGGGAGGGAGGGGGTGTTTGGGGGGAGGAGGGTGTTTGGGGGGGGAGGGGGAGGGTTTTGGGGGGAGAGGGAGTGTGTTTGGTGGGTGGGGGAGGGGGTGTTGGGGGGGTGGGAGTGAGGTGGTGTTTGGGGAAGGAGGGGGAGCGAGCGAGGGACAGTGTGTGGTGAGGGGGAGCTCTGGGATCGCGCTGTACAATATTCCAGCCGGGTTGGAATGTGGTTCAGAGAGGAAAACTCTTCTCATTGGCTGATAGTGAATGCAGGGGTGGGTGGCGGTCTGACGAGGATGGGGGTGAGACACTGATGGAGGATTCTGGGTGGGGATAAGAGGAGTGCAGGATTGTGAGGAAGATTTACCAGGGAGTTAACCACCTGGTTCTCCCTCCCAACGCGCCACATTGGCAGCGGTGAGGTAAATGCTTTCCATTGGACGGACACTGGCGAGGATAAACTGCCAAGGCCATGGGGCAGGGAGGGGGTAGAGAGAGAGGATTGACTCAATGTACCTTGTGGATGTGTTACCTCTCTGCCCTGTTCTCCCAGCCGGATCTGCTGTGTTTAGATGGGGATGTGTACCTCCAGGAGATGGCTGAAGATGAGGAGATTGATCTCTACAATGAGGAGACATTCGGAATAGGTGAGACCAGGTAGCTGAGGGAATGTCACCATTCAGGAAACTGGGACCGGGTGTCACAGTGCGTTAGATACACTGTCCTTTCTCCCTCTGGGTCCGGGTGTCACGGTGCATTAGATACACTGTCCTTTCTCCCTCTGGGACCAGGTGTCACAGTGCGTTAGATACACTGTCCTTTCCCCCTCTGGGACCGGGTGTCACAGTGCATTAGATGCACTGTCCTTTCACCCATCTGGAGCAGTGTGGAGGGAGCTTTCTCTATCTAACACCATGCACAAAATATAAAAACTGATGGTAAAAGTTTTTACAAATATATAAAAAGGAAAAGAGTAGCTAAAGTAAATGTTGGACCCTTAGAAGACGAGAAGGGGGATTTAATAATGGGAAACGAGGAAATGGCCGAGGCCTTAAACAAGTTTTTTGTGTCGGTCTTCACGGTAGAGGACACAAATAACTTACTGAAAATTTACGTTTGTGGGACTGTAGGGGGTGAGGTCCTTAAAACGATTACTATTCCGAAAGAAGTAGAGCTTGGTAGGCTAACGGGACTAAAGGTAGACAAGTCCCCGGGCCCGGATGGAATGCATCCCAGGATACTGAAAGAAATGGCAGAAGTAATAGCAGATGCGTTGGTTGTAATTTATCAAAATTCGCTGGACTCTGGGGAAGTGCCGGCTGATTGGAAAACAGCTAATGTGACACCACTGTTTAAAAAAGGAGGTAGACAAAAGGCGGGTAACTACAGGCCGGTTAGCTTAACGTCCGTAGTTGGGAAATTGCTGGAATCCATCATTAAAGAAGAAATAGCAGAGCACCTGGACAAGAATGGTTCGATCAAGCAGACGCAGCATGGATTCATGAAGGGAAAGTCGTGTTTGACGAATTTACTGGATTTTTATGAAGATGTCACTAGTGCGGTTGACAGAGGGGAACCGGTGGATGTGGTGTTTTTAGATTTCCAGAAGGCGTTCGATAAGGTGCCTCACAAAAGGTTGCTGCAGAAGATTGGGGTACAAGGAGTTGGGGGTAAAGTGTTAGCGTGGATTGAGGATTGGCTATCTAACAGGAAGCAGAGAGTTGGGATAAATGGGTGCTTTTCTGGTTGGCAGTTGGTGACTAGTGACGTGCCGCAGGGATCGGTGCTGGGGCCTCAACTGTTTACCATACACATAGACGATCTGGAGGAGGGGACCGAGTGTAGGGTAACAAAGTTTGCGGATGACACAAAGATGAGTGGGAAAGCAAATTGCGTGGAGGACACAGAGAGTCTGCAGAGAGATTTGGATAGGCTAAGTGAGTGGGCGAGGATCTGGTAGATGGAGTATAGCGTTGACAAGTGTGAGGTTATCCACTTTGGAAGGAATAATAGTAAAATGGACTATTATTTAAATGGTGAAAAATGACAACATGCTACTGTGCAGAGGGACCTGGGGGTCCTTGTGTATGAATCACAAAAATTCAGTTTGCAGGTGCAGCAGATGATCAAGAAGGCGAATGGAATGTTGGCCTTTATCGCGAAGGGGATGGAGTATAAAAGCAGGGAGGTCCTGCTGCAATTGTACAAGGTACTGGTGAGGCCGCAATTCTGGTCCCCTTATTTGCGGAAGGATGTATCAGCCTTGGAGGGAGTGCAGAGAAGGCTCACCAGGTTGATACAGAGATGAGGGGGTTAGCTTATGAGGAGAGATTGAGTAGATTGGGCCTGTACTTGTTGGAGTTTAGAAGGCTGAGGGGAGATCTTATAGAGACATTATATAAGATAATGAAGGGGCTCGACAGGGTAGAGGCAGAGAGATTCTTTCCACTTAGAAACGAAACAAGAACTAGAGGACACAGCCTCAAAATAAGGGGGAGTCAGTTTAGAACAGAGTTGAGGAGGAACTTCTCTCAGAGGGTAGTGAATCTCTGGAATTCTCTGCCCATTGAAGCAGTGGAGGCTACCTCGTTAAATATGTTTAAGTCACAGGTAGATAGATTTCTGATCAATGAGGGAATTAAGGGTTATGGTGAGCGGGCGGGTAAGTGGAACTGAACCACTATCAGATCAGCCATGATCTTATTGAATGGCGGGGCAGGCTCGAGGGGCTAGATGGCCTACTCCTGCTCCTATTTCTTATGTTCTTATGCTGTACCTGTCCTGGGAGTGTTTGATAGGGACAGTGTAGAGGAAGCTTTACTCTGTGTCTAATGCCCCTCTCTCTCGCTCACAGACATCGACTCGAGTGGTGACCTCCCTGAAGACTTGTATCTTCTCTGCGAGGCCCTTGGCGCTCACACCCCCCAGGGGGCCACCTTGGCATCCTCTGGTGACAAGAAACCGCCCGAGGCCCCAGTCTCAGAGCCTGAACGCGAAGGCCCATCGCATGAGGAGCCTGGGGCCCAGGCCGAGGCTGACGAAGAGGGCCAGAGCTGGGCCCAGAGCCCCAGCGAGGGGAGGCCCTGGGACTTACTGGATGAGGCCTTGCCTGAGCAGAAGCCTGGGGTGTCAGACGGAGAGCTACGGGACCCTGCCATCATGAAGCTAGTCCACGGCAAGCCAACATTGGAGGTGCGTACCCCCACCCCGGCAATCCTGGGGTCTATGCATTCTTCTGGGAGCTCGAGAGGGGGCATACTTGCTTTACTATTGACACATATATTGGTATACAGTGAAAAGTATTGTTTCTTGCGCGCTATACAGACAAAGCATACCGTTCATAAGAGGAGGAAACGAGAGGGTGCAGAATGTAGTGTTACAGTCATAGCTAGGGTGTAGAGGAAGATCAACTTAATGCGAGGGAAGTCCATTCAAAAGTCTGACAGCAGCAGGGAAGAAGCTGTTCTTGAGTCGGTTGGTACGTGACCTCAGACTTTTGTATCTTTTTCCCGACGGAAGAAGGTGGAAGAGAGAATGTCCGAGGTGCATGGGGTCCTTAATTATGCTGGCTGCTTTTCCGAGGCAGCGGGAAGTGTAGACAGAGTCAATGGATGGGTGATGGATTGGGCTACATTCACGACCCTTTGTAGATTCTTGCAGTCTTGGGCAGAGCAGGAGCCATACCAAGCTGTGATACAACCAGAAAGAATGTTTTCAATGGTGCATCTGTAAAAGTTGGTGAGAGTCGTAGCTGACATGCCAAATTTCCTTAGCCTCCTGAGAAAGTAGAGGCATTGGTGGGCTTTCTTAACTATCGTGTTGGCACTGGGGGGACCAGGACAGGTTGTGGTGATCTGGACACCTAAAAACCTGGGGGGGTGGGGCAGGATGGGCCACAGGCTGGACTGAGATAATGCAGTTTGGAGGATCCAATGCATGTAGGTATTATACAGTAAATGGTAGAACCCTTAGGAGTATTGAGAGGCAGAGGGATCTGGGCGTACATGTCCACCTATCACTGAAAGTGGCAACGCAGGTGGAGAAGGTAGTCAAGAAGGCATACGGCATGCTTGCCTTCATCAGTCGGGACATGGAGTATAAAAATTGGCAGGTCATGCCGCAACTGTACGGAACCTTAGTTGGGCCCCATTTTGGAATATTATTTACAACTCTGATTGCCACACTACCGGAAGGATGTGGAGACTTTGGAGAGAGTACAGAAGAGGTTTACCAGGATGTTGCCTGGTATGGAGGGCATTAGCTATGAGGAGAGATTGGAGAAACTTGGTTTGTTCTCACTGGAACGAAGGAGGTTGAGGGGAGACCTGATAGAAGTCTACAAGATTATGAGAGGCATGGACAGAGTGGATAGTCAGAAGCTCTTGCGGAGGGTAGAAAAGTCACGTACTCGGGGACAAAAGTTTAAGGTGCGTGGGGAAAAGTTTAGAGGAGATGTGTGAGGCAAGTTTTTTACACGGGTGAATGTTTGGAACACGTTGCCCGGGGAGGTGGTGGGAGCAGGTACGATAGCGGCATTTAAAAAGCATCGAGACAAAGAGGTGAATAGGATGGGAATGGAAGGATATGGACTCGGTAAGTACATATGGTTTTAGTTTGGGCAGGCATCGTGATCGGCGCAAGAGGGCCGAAGGGCCTGTTCTGTGCTATACTGTTCTTTGTCCTAGTGTTGGCACGGAGGAATCGGCAGGGGTGGGGTTTGAATTTTGCAGGACCCCTCCATGACCCCCCCCCCCCCCCTCCACCCACCGGGGCGCTGGGTCCAGTTTTGGTCTCCTCACTCCCAGAGGGATAGACTTGAGTTGGGGGCCACTCAGAAGTTTCTTTGGGGCTGATTCCTGGTTGGGGGGGGGGGTGCGTGTTGCCTTACGGGGAACGTTTCAGCAGATTGGGGTCCATATCCCTTTGGGGTTTAGAGGAACGAGCGGTGACCCAATTGAAACATGTCCAATTCCCTTGTTGGGGGGAATCCAGAACGAGGAGGGGGTTGTGGGGGGGGCGGGGGGGGGGGGGGGGGCGGAGGGAGACTACAGTTTTGGAGAGACTATCTGGTATCCTTGGGTCATAAAGCACAATTCTCCTGGTAGTTGTAGTCAAGATGCAACCTCTGTTCCCCCGCTCTTCCCGCGGCTTTTCCTTTGAAGTGACTGTGCGATTGCAGCTGTCCCAGTGGGAGTCCTCCTTCAAACGGCCATTCTCGCACTCTACCATTTGGTAGCTGCTTCCTTTGTTTAAATCATACACAAGCCTATGGGAAAGAAAGACTTACAACCCAACATCTACATTTAACTGTCTGTTTTATCAGAATGATATAAACAAGCGAGGGAACCATGAACAAATGGTTACCAGGAGCAAGATAAACAAAGGGGAGACTAGCCATAAGGAAGGGTTATGTTTGTGATACATTCCAGCTACAAAGTTCAACCTTTTAAGTACAAAATACATTGAGTACAAAAAAACATTAACCCTTTCCCTTCTTCACTCCCCCCCCCCCCCCCGCCCCGCAATCTCTCTCTCTCTCTCTCTTCCCCCCCTCCCACCTCTCTCTCTTTCTTCCCCCTCCCCCATTTCTCTCTCTCTCTCTCTCTCTCTCTCTTCTCCCCTCTCTCCCTCTCTCTCTTCACCCCCCATCTCTCTCTCTCTCTCTCTCTGCCCCCACCCGTCCCTGTCTCTCTCTCTCTTTCTCTCTTCCGCCCCCGCTTCTCTGTCTTTCTTCCCCTCCCCCCCCGTTCTCTTTCTCTCTCTCTCTCTCTCTCTGCAGAGTCTGGATAGTGCCATCGTGGACAGCGGCAGTTGTTCGAGTTGGAATGGGCTGAGTATCACAGAGGTCTTGGTAAGTCCCCCTTCCGACACCCTCGACAGTGTCCTCATCAAACACTCAGGACAGGTACAGCACGGGGTTAGATACAGAGTAAAACTCCCTCTACACTGTCCCTCATCAAACACTCAGGACAGGTACAGCACGGGGTTAGATACAGAGTAAAGCTCCCTCTACACTGTCCTCATCAAACACTCCCAGGACAGGTACAGCACGGGGTTAGATACAGAGTAAAGCTCCCTCTACACTGTCCCCATCAAACACTCAGGACAGGTACAGCACGGGGTTAGATACAGAGTAAAGCTCCCTCTACACTGTCCCCCATCAAACACTCCCAGGACAGGTACAGCACGGGGTCAGATACAGAGTAAAGCTCCCTCTGCACTGTCCCCATCAAACACTCCCAGGACAGGTACAGCACGGGGTTAGATACAGAGTAAAGCACCCTTCTACACTGTCCCCCATCAAACACTCCCAGGACAGGTACAGCACGGGGTTAGGTACAGAGTAAAGCTCCCTCTACACTGTCCCCATCAAACACTCCCAGGACAGGTACAGCACGGGGTTAGATACAGAGTAAAGCTCCCTCTACACTGTCCCCATCAAACACTCCCAGGACAGGTACAGCACGGGGTTAGATACAGAGTAAGCTCCCTCTACACTGTCCCCATCAAACACTCCCAGGACAGGTACAGCACGGGGTTAGATACAGAGTAAAGCTCCCTCTACACTGTCCCCATCAAACACTCTCAGGACAGGTACAGCACGGGGTTAGATACAGAGTTAAGGTCCCTCTACACTGTCCCCATCAAACACTCCCAGGACAGGTACAGCATGGGGTTAGATACAGAGTAAAACTCCCTCTACACTGTCCCCATCAAACACACCATGGACAGGTACAGCACAGTGTTAGACAACATATGATGGCACGGTGGTTAGCACTGCTGCCTCAGCGCAAGGGACCCAGGTTCGATTCCCGGCTTGGGTCACTGTCTGTGTGGAGTCTGCACGTTCTCCTGTGTCTGCGTGGGTTTCCTCCGGGTGCTCCGGTTTCCTCCCACAGTCTGAAAGCTGTGCTGGTTAGGGTGCATTGGCAATGCTTAAATCTCCCTCAGTGTACCCAAACAAGCGCCGGAGTGTGGCGACGAGGGGATTTTCCGAGACATTAACACTGCAATGAAGTTTAAGACTTACTTGTGACTAATAAATAAACTTAAACTTTACTTTTTAGATACTGGCTGTCTGTGCGGCTGTCTGTCTGTCTGTGTCTCTTCACTGATTCTGGTGTCTCCTGTCGATAGGACCGGGCGATACGGACAGGTGCTCGTGAAGACGCCAAGCTTCGAACTGGGAGGTTCTCCGTTGGAGTTTGCCCCCTCGCCCCTCCCCTGTGGACCCCCGAGGTCTCCGTGCATCCTGAGCCCTGGCTTTGCCCAGCTTGGAATGTCACCCCTCCACCCACACCTCTGCCTGGTAAGGTGGGGAGGGGGGAGCCGGGGAGGGGGGGTGGGTGGAGAGAGAGAGAGGTTTGCGGAGGTGGGAACAGAGGTTGGGAGGGGGGTACTGTGTGGCATGAAGTTCCTACAGTCGAGCAGCTAATATTGGAGCCCTGCCCCACCCTCCCTGAGTGAGATTATGGGCACCGTTCAGGATGCCCCCCAGAGACCCTTCCTCCCATCTACTCCCTGCTGGTATTTGTCACCCAACTGAGACACTGTGGGAGCGAGTTCCGCGCTCTGTCCCAATCCCCGTTGGTGGGGGGGGGGGGGGGGGGGGGGGGGTAGTTCCGAGCTCTGCCCCGCTCCCCGCAGGGGTGCAATGTTTCTTGCGCACTATACACCAATCTCCAATTACTCTACTCAACTTTGTGACAAAGCATACCGTTCATAGAGTACAGAGGGTTGAAGGGAAAGGATTTGATTTGTTAGTGTCACATGTACTGGGAGCAGAGGCGGATCCCCTCCTCCGCGAACTAACCCCTAACCACTCGAGGAGGAATACCACCTCACCTCATATCTGTAAAAGTGAGCGTTGAAGTTTTGAGGGGAGACCTGTTAGAAGTCTACAAGATTGAGAGACATGGACAGAGCGGATAGTCAGAAGCATTTTCCCAGGGTGGAAGAGTCAATTACTTGGGGGCACAGGTTTAAGGTGTGAGGGGCAAGGTTTAAAGGAGATGTACGAGGCAGATTTTTTACACAGAGAGTGGTGGGTGCTTGGGACTCGTTGCCGGGGAGGGTAGTGGAAGCGAATACGGGAGGTGACTTTTAAGGGGCGTCTTGACAAATACATGAATAGGATGGGAATAGAGGGATATGGTCCCCGGAAGGGTAGGGGGTTTTAGGTTAAGTCGGGCAGCATGGTCAGTGCAGGCTTGGAGGGCCGAGGGCCTGTTCCTGTGCTGTGATTTTCTTTGTTCTCTTTGAAGTGATAGGATTTGCTCCTCAGCAACTTTGGTCAAATCTAAATAACTCCCTGAGACTTTCTCTCTAAAGTCAACAATTAACAACTAACAGTGAGCAAGTTAACTAAACTATTAACAAACACGATTCTAATGGAACACTGTTTGGATAAATACAAATTCCCACTTTTCAACAAAAATATGGTGTTTTAGTCTCTAAATTTCAACCAGGTTTTGTCTTCCGGGATATTCTAGGCTTGTGTGTTGATTCTCCTTTGCTCTCTAGATGAGGCTTTGAGCTACAGGCTATGTGATGCGGCAGTTGCTGTCTTGTCCCACTGCCGCCGCCTTTTATACCTGTGGTGATGTATCAATATCCCCCACGTTAGGATTGGTTCTAGATTGTCAACACCTTTACACTTAATAGGTTCTTGGTATCTGAGTGCCTAATTTCAAATTTGATAGGCTGAATTCAATTGCCTGAAAGCCTGTTGCCCGAGCAACCCCGCTGCTTGAGTCGATACAAATGTTTCATTTGGCTCTCTGTGTACTTGCATTTTTTAAACTCTCTTAAGCACAGAAAAAGCACCACCTCTTAAAAGGGACATTGCAATGCTTTTCCCTGAGCATTTTATAAACCACAATCTACAATTGCTCTACTCAATTTGTGACAAAGCATACCATTCATAGAGTACAGAGGGGAGAAGGAAAAGGATTCGATTTGATTTACTATTGTCACGTATTGGGATACAGTGAAAAGTATTGTTTCTTGTATGCTGTATCGACATGCATACTGTTCATAGAGAAGGAAAAGAAAGGATGCAGAAGTGTTACAGTCATAGCTAGGGTGTAGAGAAAGATCAACTTGGTGCAAGGTAAGTCCATTCAAAAGTCTGATGGCAGCAGGGAAGAAGCTGTTCTTGAGTCGGTTGGTACGTGACCTCAGACTTTTGTATCTCATTCCCGAATGAGATTACTCTACCCAACGCCGCAACAGTTGGCAAGAGCGAGCCTTGGACATTGTCCTAAGGTCTAGGTACAGAAATAATGTCCAAGGCTCGCTCTTGCCAACTGTTGCGGAGTTGGGTAGAGTAATTGTAGATTGGGAGGTTGGAATGTGGTGTTTGTAAGAATGGTAACATTGATAAATGCGAGCGGAGAATGCATCGCATGGTCCCTTTAAGAGGTGGTGCATTTTCTGTGCTTAGAGATTTAAAAAAAACAATTACAAGTACACAGAAAGCCCAAACCAAAACATTCATATTGAAGGCCAAGCAACAGGGTTACCAAGGCAACAGGCTTTTGAATTTAGCCAATCAATTTGAATCCGGCACCAAGATACCAAAAACGGAGAATACAAGAGCAGGGATGTACTTCTGAGGCTGTATAAGGCTCTGGTCAGACCCCGTTTGGAGTATTGTGAGCAGTTTTGGGCCCCGTATCTAAGGAAGGATGTGCTGGCCTTGGAAAGGGTCCAGAGGAGGTTCACAAGAATGATCCCTGGAATGAAGAGCTTGTCGTATAAGGAATGGTTGAGGACTCTGGGTCTGTACTCGTTGGAGTTTAGAAGGATGAGGGGGGATCTTATTGAAACTTACAGGATACTGTGAGGCCTGGATAGAGTGGACTTGGAGAGGATGTTTTCACTAGCAGGAAAAACTAGAACCAGAGGCACAACCTCAGGCTAAAGGGACAATCCTTTAAAACAGAGATGAGGAGGAATTTCTTCAGCCAGAGAATGGTGAATCTGTGGAACTCTTTGCTGCAGAAGGCTGTGGAGGCCAGGTCATTGAGTGTCTTTAAAACAGAGATGGGTAGGTTCTTGATTAATAAGGGGATCGGGGGTTATGGGATGAGAATAATATCAGCCATGATGGAATGACGGAACAGACTCGATGGGCCGAGTGGCCTAATTCTGCTCCTATGTCTTATGGTCTAACTATTAAATTTGCATCTTGACGATTTTGACAACCTCAGACTGATCCTATTGTTGGGAATATTGTTATGTCATCACGGGTATAAAGAAAAGGCAGTGGGACAAAGAGGGAGAGAGAGAGGAACCAAAGCTAATAGCTCTCAACTCTCTAGAGAGAGAGAATTGCTGACTCTGCTGCCTTCTCCGATGTCTCAGAGAAAGCACCATCCAGATAGCAAAGGTAGAATCATAGAATCCGACAGTGCAGAAGGAGGCCATTCAGCCCATCGAGTCCACCCAGGCCCCTCCTATCCCCACAACCTCATGCATTTACCCTAACTCGTCCCCCTGACACTTGAGGGGCAATTTAGCATGGCCAATCCACCTGACCTGCACATCTTTTGGAGTGTGGGAGGAAACCAGAGCACCCGGAGGAAACCCACGGTGGGGGTGGGGGGGGGAGAGAATGTGCAAACTCCACCCATTCGGGTTCCAAAGAATTTCCAGACTCAAGAATCAACAGAGAAGTTCCAGAAGATTCAAAACCTGGTCGTAATTTAGTGACTAAATTCTATTTTAGTTTTTTGGTTAATGAGTGGGAATTGTCCCACTTCCCCCTTTTATACCCATGGTGACATATCAATATTTCCATATATTGGTCCTAAATTGAGACAGCATGCCATTAGAATCTTGTTTTATTCGGGCACAGTTAATAGTTAGAAGGGATTTATTCGGTTTCTTAATAGTTGAGTTAATTTTCTCACTGCTATAGAGTCACAGACATTTACAGCAAGGAAACAGGCCCTTCAACCCCACTTGTCCATGCCATCTCTTCCTTTAATCCCTCAGCTAGTCCCAATTGCCCGCATTTGGCCTATCTTGGTTTCGGACGAAGCTTGGCACAACATCGTGGGCCGAAGGGCCTGTACTGTCCTGCACTGTTCTATATTCTATATGTATCCCTCTATGCCCATTTTACACATGTTACGATCCAAATGCTTCTTAAAAGACAAAATTGTACCCGCCTCCACTACTACCTCTGGCAGCTTGTTCCAGACACTCACCACCCTCTGTGAAAGAATTGCCCCTCTGGACACTTTTGTATCTCTCCCCTCTCACCTTAAACCTATGCCCTCGAGCTTTAGACTCCCCTACCTTTGGGAAAAGATATTGACTATCTAGCTGATCTGTGCCCCTCATTATTTTATAGACCTCTATAAGGTCACCCCTCAGCCTCCTACACTCCAGAGAAAAAAGTCCCAGTCTATCCAGCCTCTCCTTATAACTCAAACAATCAAGTCCCGGTAACGTCGAAGTAAATCTTTTCTGCACTCTTTCTAGTTTAATAATATCCTTTCTACACTAGGGTGACCAGAACTGTACACAGTATTTATAGAATCTTACAGTGCAGAAGGAGGCCATTTGGCCCATCGAGTCTGTGCCAACCGCAATCCCATCCAGGCTCTGTCCCCATAACCCCATGCGTTTATTCTAGCGAGTCCTCCTGACACTAAGGGGCAATTTAGCATGCCCAATCCACCTAACCTGCACATCTTTGGACTGACGGAGGAAACCGGAGCATCCGGAGGAAACCCACACAGACACGCGAAGAATGTGCAGACTCCACACAGACAGTGACCCAAGTCTGGAATCAAACCCGGGGCCCTGGCGCTGTGAGGCAGCAGTGCTAACCACTGTGCCACCGTGCCACCCAAAGTGTTCCAAGTGTGGCCTTACCAATGTCTTGTACCCGGTGCCTCCGTTTGTTTCCTCCGGGTGCTCTGGTTTCCTCCCACAGTCCAAAGTTGTGCTGGTTAAGTGGATTGGCCATGCTAAATTGCCCCTTAGTGTCAGGGGGATTGGTAGGGTGAATATCTGGGGTTATGGGGATAGGGCCTGGGTGGGATTGTGTTTGGTGCAGACTCGATGGGCTGAATGGTCTCCTCCTGCAACTGTAGGGATTTTTGTACAACTCCAACAAGACATCCCTCCCTGAGGGATCCGGGTTCTGAGCTTGGGGGAGGGGGAGAGTGTCACAGTTGGGCAGCCGGGATGTGGGGAGGTTCTTGGCCTGTACGGGTAGGGTTGGTGGTGGTTTTGGGTTGAAGTTAAGGGGGGGTGTGGGCAGTTTGGGGAGGGAGTTGAGGGGGGGTGTGAGCAGTTTGGGGAGGGAGTTGAGGGGGGGTGTGGGCAGTTTGGAGAGGGGGTTGGGGGGGGGTGTGGACGGTTTGGGGAGGGAGTTGAGGGGAGGTGGGCGGTTTGGGGAGGGAGTTGAGGGGGGCTTTGGAGAGGGAGTTGAGGGGGGGTGTGGGCGGTTTGGGGAGGGAGTTGAGGGGGGGTGTGGGCGGTTTGGGGAGGGAGTTGAGGGGGGGTGTGGGCGGTTTGGGGAGGGAGTTGAGGGGGGGTGTGGGCGGTTTGGGGAGGGAGTTGAGGGGGTGTGTGGGCGGTTTGGGGAGGGAGGTAAGGGGGGGGTGGGCGGTGTGGGGAGGGAGTTGCGGGGGTGTGTGGGCGGTTTGGGGAGGGGGTTAAGGGGGGGTGTGGGCGGTGTGGGGAGGGAGTTGAGGGGGGGTGTGGGTGGTTTGGGGAGGGAGTTGAGGGGCGGTTTGGGGAGGGGGTTGAGGGGGGTGTGGGCGGTTTGGGGAGGGAGTTGAGGGGGGGTGTGGGTGGTTTGAGGAGGGAGTTGAGGGGGGGTGTGGGCGGTTTGGGGAGGGGGTTGAGGGGGGTTTTGGGGTGGGGGTTGGGGGGGGTGGACGGTTTGGGGAGGGGGTTGAGGGGGGGTGTGGGCGGTTTGGGGAGGGGCTTGAGGGGGGGTGTGGGCGGTTTGGGGAGGGGGTTGAGGGGGGGTGTGGGCGGTTTGGGGAGGGGGTTGAGGGGGGGTGTGGGCGGTTTGGGGAGGGGGTTGAGGGGGGGGTGTGGGCGGATTGGGGAGGGGGGGTAGGGTGGTTGGCTGGTTTTTGAGGGGGAGAGGGCCTTGTACTCTTCCTGCCCTCTGCCATTCATTTCCAGGCTGGGTGACGCAACAATTGGGGGTGCTCTCAATCTCAAGCCTTGACACCTCAGCCCACAGGGAGTGTGCCCTATCGTACCATGTCACCCATGGCTGCCAGTCCCAAGTTGGTGAAGATGCGATTCGGATCTCCGGCCCCCTATGCTGCCATTCACAGCCCGTCTGCCAACATCCTGGAGACGTTCAGGTAGGGAGTGGGTCGGTGGAGGAGTTGTGGGGGGGGCAGGTGTGTGGGTGGGGGGGGGTGTATGTGTGGGTGGGGGGGGGGGGGTGTATGTGTGGGTGGGGGGGGGTGTATGTGTGGGTGGGGGGGGGTGTATGTGTGGGTGGGGGGGGGTGTATGTGTGGGTGGGGGGGGGTGTATGTGTGGGTGGGGGGGGGGTGTATGTGTGGGTGGGGGGGGGTGTATGTGTGGGTGGGGGGGGGTGTATGTGTGGGTGGGGGGGGGTGTATGTGTGGGTGGGGGGGGTGTATGTGTGGGTGGGGGGGGTGTATGTGTGGGTGGGGGGGTGTATGTGTGGGTGGGGGGGGTGTATGTGTGGGTGGGGGGGGTGGTGTATGTGTGGGGTGGGGGGGGGTGTATGTGTGGGGTGGGGGGGGGTGTATGTGTGGGTGGGGGGGGTGTATGTGTGGGTGGGGGGGGTGTATGTGTGGGTGGGGGGGGTGTATGTGTGGGTGGGGGGGGGTGTATGTGTGGGTGGGGGGGGGTGTATGTGTGGGTGGGGGGGGGGGTGTATGTGTGGGTGGGAGGGGGTGTATGTGTGTGGGGGGGTTGTATGTGTGGGGGGGCAGGTGTGTGTGGGGGTGGGGGGGGCAGGTGTGTGGGTTGGGGGGGGGGGGGGGGGGGGGGGAGATGCCTGTCCATCCTGTCCGCCAACCTGCAATCCAATGTCGTAGAATCCCTTCAATGCAGAAGGCCCATCGAACCAGATAACAATCCCACCGCCTCGGGCAGGCGATGGCCCAGTGATAATATCGCCAGGCTATTAATCCAGAAACTCAGCGAATGTTCTGGGGACCCGGGTTCGAATCCCACCACGGCAGATGGTGGAATTTAAATTCGATAATTTAAAAAATCTGGAATTAAGAATCTACTGATGACCAGGAAACCGTTGTCGATTGTCAGAAAAACCCATCTGGTTCAGTAATGTCCTTTAGGGAAGGAAATCTGCCGTCCTTACCCGGTCTGGCCTACATGTGACTCCAGAGCCACAGCAATGTGGGTGACTCTCAACTGCCCTGCAAGGGGCAACTAGGGATGGGCAATAAATGCTGGCCCAGCCAGCGATGCCCAACGTGATAGTGAGTTGAGGAACAGGGAGAGAGTGCAGATAAACATGTGGTTGTAGGGATGGTGTAGGAGGGAGGGCTTCAGATACGTGGATAATTGGAACACATTCTGGGGAAGGTGGGACCTGTACAAACAGGACGGGGTGCACCTGAACCAGAGGGGCACCAATATCCCGGGAAGGAAATTTGCTACGGCTCTTTGGGGGGGTTTAAACTAATTTGTCAGGGGGGTGGGAAAACGAGCTGTAGTCCAGAAGCCAGTGTTGAGTGTAGTGAGGTACTGAGGAGGGTATCAAGGTCGCAGGAGTGCTGCTATTACAAGGGGGCATAACTATAGGGTTCATGGTGGGAGATATAGGAAGGATATCAGAGGTAGGTTCTTTACGCAGAGAGTGGTTGGGGTGTGGAATGGACTGCCTGCAGTGATAGTGGAGTCAGACACTTTAGGAACATTTAAGTGCTTATTGGATAGGCACATGGAGCACACCAGGATGATAGGGAGTGGGATAACTTGATCTTGGTTTCGGACAAAGCTCGGCACAACATCGAGGGCCGAAGGGCCTGTTCTGTGCTGTACTGTTCTATGTTCTATGTTCCACGAATGAATAAAAAAAACTCATATTTACCTTGCTAATTTCCCTGACAGTAAGGGACAGTTTACCATGGCCAATCCACCTAAACTACACGGTGGCACAGTGGTTAGCATTGCTGCCTCTCAGTGCTAGGGACCCGGGTTTGATTCCCAGCTTGGGTCACTGTCTGTGTGGAGTCCGCGCGTTCTCCCTGTGTCTGCGTGGGTTTCCTCCGGATGCTCCGGTTTCCTCCCACAGTGCAAAAGATGTACTGGTTAGGGTGCATTGGCCGTGCTAAATTCTCCCTCAGTGTACCCAAACAGGCACTGGAGTGTGGCGACTAGGGGATTTTCACAGTATCTTAATTGCAGTGTTAATGGAAGCTTTACTTGTGACACTAATGAATAAAAACTTGAAAAAAATAATCTTTGGACACTGAGGGGCAATTTATTTAGCACGGCCAATCCACCTAACCTGCACATCTTGCAGACTGTGGGAGGAAACTGGATCATCCAGAGGAAACCCACGCAGACACGGGGAGAATGTGCAGACTCCGCACAGTGACCCGAGCCGGGAATCGAACCGGGTCCCTGGCACTGTGAGGCAGCAGTGCGAGCCACTGTGCCCCCATGCTGCGTGGGGGTGGGACTTAAAAAGAGGGATGTGCATGTCATTAACGCAACCACGATTTATTCCCCATTAATAATTGACCCAGTTAGTTAGAGAGAATCTAACCGCACCCCCACCTTGACACTCAATGGGACTGGCATCGCTGAATTGCCTCCCCCACACTATCAACATCCTGGGGGCTACCATTGACCCAAAACTGAGCTGGACCCAGCCATGTAAATACTGTGGCTCCCAGAGCAGGTCAGAGGCTGGGAATCCTGCGGAGAGTAACTCACCTCCTGACTCCCCCCAAAGCCTGTCCACCATCTACAAGGACACAAGTCAGGAGTGTGATGGAACACTCTCCACTCACCTGGATGAGAGCGGCTCCCAACAACACACGAGAAGCTCGACACCGTCCAGGGCAAAGCAGCCCCCCTCCCCTCTCTGCCCCCACTCGATCGACACACTAACCCCCACCTTCGACATTCACTCCCTCCACCACCGGCGCACAGCGGAAGAAGTGTGTGTACCGTCTACAAGACGGTGACTCGTCGAGGCTCCTTCGACAGCACCTTCCAAACCTGTTGCCTCTACCCACCAGGAGGGACAAGACACGGGGAGGAGGGCAGCAGACGGCACGGGGACCTTCCCCTTCTGAGGCCCCCACACGCCATCCTGATTTGGAAATATATCGGCTATTCCTTCACTGTGGCTGGGGTCAAAATCCTGGAGCTCCCTCCCTAACAGCACGGTGGGTGTACCTACATGACACACGAGCAATTGCAGCGGGTTCAAGATGGCGGTTCAGCCACTCCCTTCTGAAGGGGGCAATTAGGGATAGGCAATAAACATTGGGCCTGGCCATGTAGGCCACAGGCATTAGCGACTGTATCCTCGGAGAAACGTGGCAAGGTGCCCCGAACATTGACCGTTCTATGTACATTCTTGACATTCCTACAGGTTTCCAGGTCATGTGACTCAACTGCATCCTCAGCACCGACGGATCCTGAACATGAGACATCACCGATCACGCAGGTAGGCCCAGGGGGAGGGGTCGTAGGTCAAAGATCTCTTGTGCTTTGAAGAACAGAATGAGACACACCAGCCAGTGTACAGATATCTCCCTGAGAGAGAGGGGACTGAGAGACACCAGTCAGTGTGCAGATATCTCCCTGAGAGAGAGAGAGAGAGAGGGGACTGAGAGACACCAGTCAGTGCACAGATATCTCCCTGAGAGAGAGAGGGGACTGAGAGACACCAGTCAGTGTACAGATATCTCCCTGAGAGAGAGAGGGGGCTGAGAGACAACAGTCAGTGTACAGATATCTCCCTGAGAGAGAGAGGGGACTGAGAGACACCAGTCAGTGTACAGATATCTCCCTGAGAGAGAGAGGGGGCTGAGAGACAACAGTCAGTGTACAGATATCTCCCTGAGAGAGAGAGGGGACTGAGAGACACCAGTCAGTGTGCAGATATCTCCCTGAGAGAGCGAGAGGGGACTGAGAGACACCAGTCAGTGTACAGATATCTCCCTGAGAGAGAGAGAGAGGGGACTGAGAGACACCAGTCAGTGTACAGATATCTCCCTGAGGGGGGGTCTGGGATATTGTGTTGACTCATGTGGGTTCCAATCTCTTGCAGTCAGCCTAAGAAGGTGTATGATTCTCAAATTGACCAGTACTCCTGTCTGATGACGGACAAGGAGAAGGCATGGATTATAAAACTACAGATGATTCAATTACAAAGTGAAAACCCCTTCCTGCAAGATTACTACTACCAAGTGAGTAAGCGCATAGTTAAAACTAGTGTCACAGCGTTAGATACACTGTCCTTTCCCCCTCTGGGACCAGGTGTCACAGTGCGTTAGATACACTGTCCTTTCCCCCTCTGGGACCGGGTGTCACAGAGCATTAGATACACTGTCCTTTCCCCCTCTGGGACTGGGTGTCAGTGCGTTAGATACACTGTCCTTTCCCCCTCCGGGACCGGGTGTCACAGTGCGTTAGATACACTGTCCTTTCCCCCTCTGGGACCGGGTGTCACAGTGCGTTAGATACACTGTCCTTTCCCCCTCTGGGACCGAGTGTCACAGTGCGTTAGATACACTGTCCTTTCTCCCTCTGGGACCGGGTGTCACAGAGCGTTAGATACACTGTCCTTTTCCCCTCTGGGACCGGGTGTCACAGTGTGTTAGATACACTGTCCTTTCCCCCTCTGGGATCCGGTGTCACAGTGCGTTAGATACACTGTCCTTTCCCCCTCTGGGACCCGGTGTCACAGTGCGTTAGATACACTGTCCTTTCCCCCTCTGGGACCAGGTGTCACAGTGCGTTAGATACACTGTCCTTTCCCCCTCTGGGACCGGGTGTCACAGTTCGTTAGATACACAGTCCTTTCCCCCTCTGGGACCCGGTGTCACAGAGCGTTAGATACACTGTCCTTTCCCCCTCTGGGACCGGGTGTCACAGTGCGTTAGATACACTGTCCTTTCCCCCTCTGGGACCGGGTGTCACAGTGCGTTAGATACACTGTCCTTTCCCCCTCCGGGACCGGGTGTCACAGTGCGTTAGATACACTGTCCTTTCCCCCTCTGGGACCGGGTGTCACAGTGCGTTAGATACACTGTCCTTTCCCCCTCTGGGACCCGGTGTCACAGTGCGTTAGATACACTGTCCTTTCCCCCTCTGGGACCAGTTGTCACAGTGCGTTAGATACACTGTCCTTTCCCCCTCTGGGACCGGGTGTCACAGAGCGTTAGATACACTGTCCTTTCCCCCTCTGGGACCCGGTGTCACAGTGCGTTAGATACACTGTCCTTTCCCCCTCTGGGACCGCGTGTCACAGTGCATTAGATACACTGTCCTTTTCCCCCCTCTGGGTCCGGGTGTCACAGAGCGTTACATACACTGTCCTTTCCCCCTCTGGGACCAGGTGTCACAGTGCATTAGATACACTGTCCTTTCCCCCTCTGGGACCCGGTGTCACGGTGCGTTAGATACACTGTCCTTTCCCCCTCTGGGACCGGGTGTCACAGTACGTTAGATACACTGTCCTTTCTTTCTCTGGGACCGAGTGTCACAGTGCGTTAGATACACTGTCCTTTCCCCCTCTGGGACCGGGTGTCACAGTGCATTAGATACACTGTCCTTTTCCCCCCTCTGGGTCCGGGTGTCACAGAGCGTTAGATACACTGTCCTTTCCCCCTCTGGGACCAGTTACAGTGCATTAGATACACTGTCCTTTCCCCCTCTGGGACCGGGTGTCACAGTGCGTTAGATACACTGTCCTTTCCCCCTCTGGGACCGGGTGTCACAGTGCGTTAGATACACTGTCCTTTCCCCCTCTAGGACCCGGTGTCACAGAGCATTAGATACACTGTCCTTTCCCCCTCTGGGACCGGGTGTCACAGAGCGTTAGATACACTGTCCTTTCCCCCTCTGGGACCGGGTGTCACAGAGCATTAGATACACTGTCCTTTCCCCCTCTGGGACCGGGTGTCACAGAGCGTTAGATACACTGTCCTTTCTCCCTCTGGAACCGGGAGTCACAGAGCGTTAGATACACTGTCCTTTTCTCATTCTCCCTGTCCAGGAATTCTACAGGAAGCTGGAATTGAAGCTAGCAGATGAGGAATTTGGGGAAAAGTCGAAACATGAACCTCCCAAACTGGTAACTCCGTATGTACAGAAGGCTGAAAATTACGAGGCAGGTGAGAACGATCCGGAAGTCTCCGATATTCCATGTATTGTGGCACTGTGCACAGTTCCAGTCTCCCTATCCCTCGATTAGACCCACACTGGGAGCACTGTGCACAGTTCCAGTCTCCCTATCCCTCGATTAGACCCACACTGGGAGCACTGTGCACAGTTCCAGTCTCCCTATCCCTCGGTTAGACCACACTGGGAGCACCGTGCACAGTTCCGATCTCCCTATCCCTCGATTAGACCACACTGGGAGCACCGTGCACAGTTCCGATCTCCCTATCCCTCGATTAGACCACACTGGGAGCACTGTGCACAGTTCCGGTCTCCCTATCCCTCAATTAGACCACACTGGGAGCACTGTGCCCAGTTCCGATCTCCCTATTCCTCGATTAGACCACACTGGGAGCACTGTGCACAGTTCCGGTCTCCCTATCCCTTGATTAAACCATACTGGGAGCACTGTGCACAGTTCCGATCTCCCTATCCCTCGATTAGATCACACTGGGAGCACTGTGCACAGTTCTGGTCTCCGTATCCCTCGGTTAGACCACACTGGGAGCACCGTGCACAGTTCCAGTCTCCGTATCCCTTGGTTTGACCCACACTGGGAGCACTGTGCACAGTTCCGGTCTCCGTATCCCTCGGTTAGACCACACTGGGAGCACTGTGCACAGTTCCGGTCTCCGTATCCCTCGGTTAGATCACACTGGGAGCACTGTGCACAGTTCCGGTCTCTGTATCCCTCGGTTAGGCCACACTGGGAGCACTGTGCACAGTTCCGGTCTCCCTATCCGTCGATTAGACCCACACTGGGAGCACTGTGCACAGTTCCGGTCTCCGTATCCCTCGGTTAGACCACACTGGGAGCACCGTGCACAGTTCCGGTCTCCGTATCCCTCGGTTAGATCACACTGGGAGCACTGTGCACAGTTCCGGTCTCTGTATCCCTCGGTTAGGCCACACTGGGAGCACTGTGCACAGTTCCGGTCTCCCTATCCGTCTATTAGACCACACTGGGAGCACTGTGCACAGTTCCGTTCTCCCTATCCATCGATTAGACCACACTGGGAGCACTGTGCACAGTTCCGGTCTCCCTATCCGTCGATTAGACCCACACTGGGAGCACTGTGCACAGTTCCAGTCTCCCTATCCGTCGATTAGACCCACACTGGGAGCACCGTGCACAGTTCCGGTCTCCGTATCCCTCGATTAGACCCACACTGGGAGCACTGTGCACAGTTCCAGTCTCCCTATCCGTCGATTAGACCCACACTGGGAGCACCGTGCACAGTTCCGGTCTCCCTATCCGTCGATTAGAACCACACTGGGAGCACTGTACACAGTTCTGGGAGTGTTCGATGGGGACAGTGTAGAGGGAGCTTTACTCTGTATCTTGCCCCTAGTTGTCCACATTGAGGGATCTCTGGGCCAGGTTGCCATGTCTACGTGTTACAGCCCACGCAGAGCGATCGACGCAGTTCATGTGACGTCATCAGACGAGGTTAGTCGAGCTTCGCTTGGTAGCGCTAGGTGCTATCTGATTTGAGGGGCTGCTGTGACAGAGAGAGAGGAGAGTGGGAGGCGGGGGGGAGAGGGAGTGGGGAGCAAAGGGGGTGGGGGGGTAGGTGGTGTCATAGAATCCCTGTAGTGCAGAATGAGGCCAGTCGGCCCATTGAGTCTGCACCAATCACAAACCAAGCCAGGCCCTCATATTTACCCTGCTAATCCCTCTGACACTAAGGGTTAATTTAGCATGACCAATGTACCTAACCAGCACGTCTTTCGGACTGTGGGAGGAAACTGGAGCACCCAGATGAATCCCATGCAGACATGGCGCGGGGGGGGAGGGGGCAAGGGTGGCGCCAACTTGGCATTGCCAGAGTTCATTTTGGAAGATTTGCCCCCTGCTATCTTTTGGCGGGATTGGCCAGCCTGAGGTCATAGGCCCAAGATGGCAGCTGGGCCTATGCTGCTCTTTGGCCCCTGTATTGTTTTCGCTGGAAAGGCGGCGGCTAAGAGGGGATCTTATTGAAACATATAAGATGATTAGAGGTTTAGATAGGGTGGATAGTGATAGCCTTTTTCCTCTGATGGAGAAATCCAGCACGAGGGGGCATGGCTTTAAATTGAGGGGGGGTAGTTATAGAACCGATGTCAGGGGTAGGTTCTTTACCCAGAGGGTGGTGAGGGATTGGAATGCCCTGCCAGCATCAGTAGTAAATGCGCCTAGTTTGGGGGCGTTTAAGAGATCCGTAGATAGGTTCATGGACGAAAAGAAATTGGTTTAGGTTGGAGGGTCACAGTTTTTTTTTAAACTGGTCGGTGCAACATCGTGGGCCGAAGGGCCTGTTCTGCGCTGTAATGTTCTATGTTCTATGTTCTATGTATTGGTGGGCTACGGGGAGGGGGAAGTTGGTTGCCGGGGGTGGAGAGGGTGGGGGGGGTTGCGATTGTGTCAGGGGCCTTCTCAGTTAGGCCCCAGTTTTGGTGACCATCTCTCTCTTGTGTCTTTGGCCTGCTCGATCGACTACATTCCCCCCCCAATTCCTACAAAGGATCTGAAGACTGTGGGACGAGAGAGACTATGCCTGTTGAATACAATCGAGAAGGTAAGAATCGACCCCGGTGAGGGGTAGGGGGCAATACTTACTTATTGGCGTCCTGGTTCTTGCAATGGTTCCCATTGACCAGAAACTGAACTGGGACCCAGCCAGTTAGAGAGAATCTAACCATCTCCCTGCCTGACATTCCATGCGATTACCATCCCCTCCCCCGCTATCAACATCCCGGGGGTTCCCATTGCCCAGAAACTGGACCCAGCCGTATAAACACTGATCAGAGGCTGGGAATCCTGTGGAGAATAACTCACCTCCTGACTCCCCAAAGTCTGTCCCACCATCTACAAGGTCACAAGTCGGAGTGTGATGGGACACTCTCCATTTTTGACTGGATGAGAGCGGCTCCCAACAACACCCAAGAAGCTCGACATTGTCCAGGACAAAGAACCCCCTTCCCCCGCCCCCCCTCCCCCCCCCCCCCCCCCCCACTCGATCGACACGCTAACCCCCACCTTCAACATTCACTCCCTCCTCCCCCAACACACAGTGGCACCCGTGTGCACCGTTTACAAGGTGTTCCGCAGCGACTCCTTTAACAGCACCTTCCAAATCCACCACCTCGACCCCCACCTAGAAGGACAAGGGGTGAGGGGATGGCAGCAGACACATGGGGAGCACCCAACACCTGCAAGTTGATCCTCCAAGCCCCCCACACACCATCCTGACTTGGAAATATATCGGCCGTTCCTCCACTGTCGCTGGAGTCAAAATCCTGGAGCTCTCTCCCTAAAGCGCAGTGGGTGTACCTACACCACACACACACACTCAGACACACACACACACACACTCAGACACACACACACACACACACACACGGGGGGGGGGACTGCAGCAGGCTCAGAGTGGCAGCTTAGCCACCACTTTAGGATGTTGATAGTGGGGGAGGGGATGGTAATCCCATTGACTGCCAAGGGGGGAGATGGTTAGATTCTCTCTAACTGGTTGGGTCCAGTTCAGTTTTTGGTCAATGGGAACCCCCAGGATGTTGACAGTGGGGGGGGATGGGGCTTCAGTGATGGTGATGCCATGGAATGTTAAGGAGGACAGATGGTTAGATTCCCTCTTGTTGGCGATGGGCATTTCCTGGCACTTGTGTGTGTGTGTGGCGTAAATGTTACTCGTCAGCCTGAGTGTGGGAGCCAAGAGATGGTGTGGTGAAGATTGCAAATGGCAAGAGAAAATTGAGAGTTCGTCATCGAGGTTTACAGCATGGAAACAGGCCCTTCGGCCCAACTTGTCCATGCTGCTCCTTTTTTTTTAAACCACTGAGCTAATCCCAATTGCCCATGTTTGGCCCATATCCCTCTGAACCCATGTAACTGTCTAAATACTTTTTAAAAGACAAAATTGTACCCGCCTCTATTACTACCTCTGGCAGCTCGTTCCAGACACTCGCCACCCTGTGTGGGGGAAAATTGCCCCTCTGGACACTTTTGTATCTCTCCCCTCTCACCTTAAACCTATGCCCTCGAGTTTTAGACTCCCCTACCTTTGGGGAAAGATATTCACTATCTAGCTGATCTGTGTCCCTCATTATTTTATAGACCTCTATAAGGTCACCCCTCAGCCTCCTACGCTCCAGAGAAAAAAGTCCCAGTCTATTCAGCCTCTCCTTATAACTCAAACCATCAAGTCCCGGTAGCATCCCAGTAAATCTATTCTGCACTCTTTCTAGTTTAATATCCTCTCTATAATAGGGTGACCAAAACTGTACACAACAATCATAGAATCCTACAGTGCAGAAGGAGGCCATTTGGCCCATCGGGTCTGCACCGACCACAATCCCACCCAGGCCCTATCCCCATAACCCCATGCATTTACCCCAGCTAGTCCCCCTGGCACTAAGGGGTAATTTAGCATGGCCAATCCACCTAACCCTTTTTATAATAGGGTAACCAGAACTGTACACAATTGACCGTCAAATATCCTTGGATGAGGGGAAGGTGGAAAATGTGGTTTTGAGAATGAGTGTGTGGTCACTTGGCCAACATTGGTGGTACTAGCCGCTCTGAACTTTCCCAATGAGAATTGATTCCATTTCTCTCCCTCTTCCCACCAATATCTGTCCCGAAAGATGTACATGGTATTGCTGGAGGTGGAGGAGATGGATAAAAGGATGGCTTTGGTTGGAGAAGGAGAACGAGACACCATGAGGGAGAATCGAGAAGCCAAGATCAAATGGCTTTATGAAAGTCTAAACATCAGCCGATGTGAGAGGGAGCAAGAGTGAGTGAGCATCTGGACTGTTACTGCGGCCGATACACTGTCCTTTCCCCTCCCCCTAACCCCCCCCCGGGATCGGGTGTCACAGAGCGTTAGATACACTGTCCTTTCCCCTCCCCCTAACCCCCCCCCCGGGACCGGGTGTCACAGTGCGTTAGATACACTGTCCTTTCCCCTCCCCCTAACCCCCCCCGGGACCGGGTGTCACAGTGCGTTAGATACACTGTCCTTTCCCCTCCCCCTAACCCCCCCCGGGATCGGGTGTCACAGTGCGTTAGATACACTGTCCTTTCCCCCTCTGGGACCGGGTGTCATAGTGCGTTAGATACACTGTCCTTTCCCCCTCTGGGACCGGGTGTCACAGTGCGTTAGATACACTGTCCTTTCCCCCTCTGGGACCGGGTGTCACAGTGCGTTAGATACACTGTCCTTTTCCCCCCTCTGGGACCGGGTGTCACAGTGCGTTAGATACACTGTCCTTTCCCCCTCCGGGACCGGGTGTCACAGTGCGTTAGATACACTGTCCTTTCCCCCTCCGGGACCGGGTGTCACAGTGCGTTAGATACACTGTCCTTTCCCCTCTCTGGGACCGGGTGTCACAGTGCGTTAGATACACTGTCCTTTCCCCCTCCGGGACCGGGTGTCACAGTGCGTTAGATACACTGTCCTTTCCCCTCTCTGGGACCGGGTGTCACAGTGCGTTAGATACACTGTCCTTTCCCCTCTCTGGGACCGGGTGTCACAGTGCGTTAGATACACTGTCCTTTTCCCCCCTCTGGGACCGGGTGTCACAGTGCGTTAGATACACTGTCCTTTCCCCCCTCTGGGACCGGTGTCACAGTGCGTTAGATACACTGTCCTTTCCCCCTCTGGGACCGGTGTCACAGTGCGTTAGATACACTGTCGCATGGGATCAGAGGTGAGCTGGCAAGGTGGATACAAAACTGGCTCGGTCAAAGAAGACTGAGGGTAGCAGTGGAAGGGTGCATTTCTGACTGGAGAGCTGTGACAAGTGGTGTTCACAGTAAGAGTTTTAAGGTTAAAACTCTTACTGTGTTTACCCCAGTCCAACGCCGGCATCTCCACATAACAAGTGGTGTTCACAGTAAGAAGTCTAACAACACCAGGTTAAAGTCCAACAGGTTTATTTGGTTGCAAACGCCTGGCTTTTGCTACCAAATAAACCTGTTGGACTTTAACCTGGTGTTGTTAGACTTCTTACTGTGTTTACCCCAGTCCAACGCCGGCATCTCCACATCACGAGTGGTGTTCCTCAGGGATCAGTGCTGGACCTTTGCTGTTTGTAATATATATAAATGATTTGGAGGAAAATGTAACTGGATTGATTAGTAAGTTTGCGGATGACACAAAGGTTGGTGGATTTGCGGATAGCGATGAGGACCATCAGAGGATACAGCAGGATATAGATCAGTTGGAGACTTGGGCGGAGAGATGGCAGATGGAGTTTAATCCAGACAAATGTGAGGTAATGCATTTTGGAAGGTCTAATACAGATAGGAAATATACAGTAAATGGCAGAACCCTTAAAAGTATTGATAGGCAAAGGGATCTGGGTGTACAGGTACACAGGTCACTGAAAGTGGCAATGCAGGTGGAGAAGGTAGTCAAGAAGACATACGTCATGCTTGCCTTCATCGGCTGGGGCATTGAGTTTAAAAATTGGCAAGTCATGTTGCAGCTTTATAGAACCTTAGTTAGGCTGCACTTGGAATATAGTGTTCAATTCTGGTCGCCACACTACCAGAAGGATGTGGAGGCTTTGGAGAGGGTACAGAAAAGATTTACCAGGATGTTGCCTGGTATGGAGGGCATTAGCTATGAGGAGAGGTTGGAGAAACTTGGTTTGTTCTCACTGGAACGACGGAGGTTGAGGGGCAACCTGATAGAAGTCTACAAGATTATGAGAGGCATGGACAGAGTGGATAGTCAGAAGCTTTTTCCCCCAGGGTGGAAGAGTCAATTACTAGGGGGCACAGGTTTAAGGTGTGAGGGGTAAGGTTTAAAGGAGATGTACGAGGCAGATTTTTTAGACAGAGAGCGGTGGGTCCCTGGAACTAGTTGCCGGGGGAGGTAGTGGAAGCGGATACGGTAGTGACTTTTAAGGGCATCTTGACAAGTACATGAATAGGATGGGAATAGAGGGATATGGTCCCCGGAAGGGTAGGGGGTTTTAGTTAAGTCGGGCAGCATGGTCGGTGCAGGCTTGGAGGGCCGAAGGGCCTGTTCCTGTGCTGTAATTTTCTTTGTTCTTTGTTCTTCTTTGTTCTTCTTCCTTCCTCCCCCCGCCCCTCTGGGACCGGGTGTCACAGTGCGTTAGATACACTGGCCTTTCTTTCTCTGGGACCGGGTGTCACAGTGCGTTAGATACACTGTCCTTTCCCCCTCTGGGACCGGGTGTCACAGTGCGTTAGATACACTGTCCTTTCCCCCTCTGGGACCGGGTGTCACAGTGCGTTAGTGATGCGCGACAATCAAGCACGTGGAACCAAGGCTTCGATATTGAAGGCTTTTATTGTGTAACAATGGAACTACTAACACGAATACACCAGTTCAGACTGAAGGGGTCCTGCCGGAGCAGAGGGTCTTATACCTCGCCACCGGAGGCGGGACCCCACTGGAATGTGCCATGATAACACTTATAACAGGTAAACACCCTAACCCAACAACATTGTACAACCCCCACAGTAACAACACCCTAGCCCAACAGTAACATAATAACAACCCCCAGTGGTAACCAACGATGGTTCACCACATTCACCCCTCCTTTAAAAACAAAAGGCGGCGGGGTGCAAGAAAAAAACAGGTCATATAAACAGAATTCACAAGTCCAGACGGTCTGGAGGACCGCACCGACGCTGTGATCTCCTCAACACCGGTTGCGAAACCGGAGCAGGTGCTTGCGGTGGCGTTCTCTCCAAAACAACGTCCGGCTGTCCCCTCAAGGACACTCGGGCCGGTTGGCCCTGGTGAGGCGATGGTGCAGGGGATCCTGGAACCTTCGGTGGTGGCGCCGATCTCCGAGTCTCAGGCAAGCTGTACATGGGAGTAGAACTGTTATGCACTGGTCCCGGTGCTGACCGCGCCACGTCTGGGGAAGCAATGAGGAGTAGTGGATTCGTGACTGGGGGAATAGGAGCGACAGGAGTTGCTACGTCCCCTGCGGGCGCCAGGTCTCTAATGGAGACAGTGTCCTCTCGCCCGTCAGGATATGCCACAAAGGCATACCGAGGGTTGGCATGGAGGAGTTGGACCGGTTCGACCAAGGGGTCGGACCTGCGAGCCCTCACATGTCGCCGCAGAAGGACGGGTCCTGGGTACATCAACCAGGCTGGCAATGAGATCCCCGAGGACGACTTCCGAGGGAATGAGAACATCCTCTCGTGGGGAGTAGCATTGGTTGCCGTACACAGGAGGGAGCGGATAGAATGGAGCGCATTTGGAAGGACCTCCTGCCAACGGGAGACTGGAAGGCCCCTGGATTTCAGTGCCAGTAGGACAGCCTTCCAGACTGTAGCATTCTCCCTATCCACCTGTCCGTTACCCCTAGGGTTGTAGCTCGTGGTTCTACTAGAGGCAATCCCGAATGAGAGCAGGAATTGCCTCAAGTCGTTGCTCATGAACGACGAGCCCCTGTCGCTATGAATGTAGCAGGGGTACCCGAACAGGGTAAAAAGCTCACTGAATGCCTTGATGACGGTGGCAGTCGACGTGTCCGCACAGGGGACAACAAACGGGAACCGGGAGTACTCGTCTATTATGTTGAGGAAATAGACGTTCCGGTCCGTTGAGGGAAGGGGGCCCTTAAAATCCACACTCAGCCTCTCAAAAGGGCGAGTGGCCTTGACCAATTGTGCCCGGTCTGGTCGATAAAAGTGTGGTTTGCATTCTGCGCAAATCCGACAGCTTCTCGCCACTGACCTGACATCCTCCACCGAGTAGGGCAGGTTGCGGGCTTTGACGAAATGGTAGAGTCTGGTGACTCCAGGATGACACAGATCATTGTGGAGGGCCTTCAAGCGGTCCTCCTGCATGATGGCGCATGTTCCTCGCGAGAGGGCATCCGAGGGCTCATTGAGCTTCCCTGGACGATACATAATATCGTAATTATAGGTGGAGAGCTCAATTCTCCACCGCAAGATCTTATAGTTCTTGATCTTGCCCCTCTGCGTGTTGCTGAACATAAACGCCACGGATCGTTGATCCGTGATCAGGGTGAACCGCTTCCCCGCCAGGTAATGGCGCCAGTGTCTGACTGCCTCCACAATGGCCTGAGCCTCCTTCTCCACCGCTGAGTGCCGAATTTCGGGGCCTTGAAGGGTGCGGGAAAAGAACGCGACGGGCCTGCCTGCCTGGTTTAGTGTGGCGGCTAGGGCGAAATCAGATGCATCACTCTCCACCTGGAAAGGGATGGATTCATCCACCGCGTGCATCGTGGCTTTCGAGATGTCGCTTTTCAAAGCCTTGAAGGCCAATTGGGCCTCCGGCGTTAGTGGGAAGGTCGTGGACTTGATGAGCGGACGAGCTTTGTCCGCGTAGTTGGGGACCCACTGCGCATAGTACGAAAAGAATCCGAGGCATCTCCTCAGTGCTTTCGTGCTAGCGGGCAAGGGAAGTTCAGTAAGGGGGCGCATACGGTCTGGATCAGGGCCAATGACCCCGTTTTCCACCACGTATCCGAGGATGGCTAACCTGCGCGTACGGAATACGCACTTCTCCCTGTTATAGGTCAGGTTCAGGCGAGATGCAGTGCGCAGAAAGTGTTGGAGATTCGTGTCGTGGTCCTGCTGGTCATGGCCGCAGATGGTGACGTTATCCAGGTACGGGAAGGTAGCCCGCAACCCGTTCTGGTCCACCATTCGGTCCATAGCACGCTGGAAGACCGAGACCCCATTGGTGACACCAAATGGAACCCTGAGGATTTGGTATAGACGACCATCCGCCTCAAAAGCCGTGTATTGTCGGTCCTCTGGGCGGATGGGGAGTTGATGGTAGGCGGACTTAAGGTCTATGGTAGAGAACACTCGGTACTGCGCAATCTGATTGACCATATCAGAAATGCGCGGGAGAGGATACGCATCCAGCTGCGTATAACGATTAATGGTCTGACTATAGTCGATGACCATCCGAGGTTTGTTCCCGCTTTTGACTACCACAACCTGCGCTCTCCACGGACTAGCACTGGCCTGTATGATCCCTTCCTTGAGGAGCCGCTGAACCTCAGATCTAATAAAGATCCAGTCCTCAGCGCTGTAACGCCTACTTTTAGTAGCGATGGGCTTGCAGCCAGGTACCAGATTCTTAAAGAGGGATGGTGTCGTGATCTTCAGGGTGGATAGATTGCATGCGGGGCGCTTTGGGCAATTTGGAGGCTGCGGCTGATTCCCTACTGCCAGTGAAGGGAGTGGCCCACCGTACTGTAGGATCACACTCTTCATGTGGACCATAAAATTTAGTCCGAGGAGAATTGGCGCACAAAGGTGAGGTAACACAAGGAGCCTGTATTGCTCGTAAATTGTGCCCTGTACCTCAAGAGTTACCATACATCGTCCTTGGATCGGTACAGACCGGGACCATGATGCCATGGAAATTGTCTGCTTGGCAGGGAGAACCCGGAGTCCACACCTTTTAGCAGTTTCAGGGTGTATGAAACTTTCGGTGCTCCCACTGTCAAACAGACAATTCACAGTTCGACCATTTACCTTTATATCCATCATGGAATTCTCAAGCCTGTGGTGCTTAGTCTGGTCCAGGGAGATCGACGCCACCGTTGGCCCTGGGCGTCACTGCATGCCGCCGATGTTGATGCTGAGGACCCCTGCTGGTCGCTCCTAGTCGTCGTGGACCATGATGGCTGCCCCCATGAATCGCATGTGGGCGAGGGCGCCAAACGCAGCGACTCCTGGTGGTCTTCCTCCTCCTCCGTCAGCCACGATGGCGCCGTCCTGGGTTCGCACGTGGTCGGACCTCGTGGGTACTGCGACGCCGAAGGAGATTGTCTCCGTTCTGGAGGGTTACAAGCTGCACTGCCGTTTTTAGACTTCGACCTGCAGACTTTACCGTAGTGGCCTTTTTTACCGCACTGGCTGCAGATAGCCGTTCTTGCCGGACACTGTTGCCGTGGATGCTTGGCCCCACCACAAAAATAGCATCGCTGGCCACCTGGAGCTGCCGCCGTCGTCGGATCGATCTGGGAGCGCGGGTTAGCGGGGCGAGGAGGGAGCTGAGCTTGCTCCTGCCACGTTGACTGCACGTGGTCCTCGGGGTACAGCGCCAAGCTTTTCGACGCCGCTTCCAGCATGTCAGCCATCTCCATTGCTTGGGTCAAGTCGAGGTTCCCCTTTTCCAGCAATTTAAGCCTGATGTACGAGGACCCTACCCCTGCTACGAACGCGTCTCGGGCGAGGTCGTACATATATTGTTCGGCTGATACGTCTTTACAATCGCAACCCCTGGCAAGCTGCAGGAGCTCATTGGCATAGTCCTCCATGGTTTCGCCCGACTGCCGACGTCGTGTAGCGAGGAGGTAACGAGCGTGTATCTCGTTGGGTGGTTTCGTGTATCGTTTCTTCAGGAGCTCGATGGCCCTCGGGTAAGTGGGAGCCGCACGAATCGCGAGATAAATCGTGTCGCTTACCCTTGCGTGGAGGACTTGGAGTTTGTCACTGTCTGTAGTGATAGCTACAGAGGCAGCCAGGTAGTCTTCGAAACACTTCCACCAGTGGTCGAAGGTGTTAGCGGCACCGACCGCACGTGGGTCCAGCGCCAGACGATCTGGTTTTAAGATCTGTTCCATACTCTTTTTTTTTTGTACAGCTGAGAGTTTTCTGTTACACAATAAAATTGATGCGCGACAATTAAGCACGTGGAACCAAGGCTTCGATATTGAAGGCTTTTATTGTGTAACAATGGAACTACTAACACGAATACACCAGTTCAGACTGAAGGGGTCCTGCCGGAGCAGAGGGTCTTATACCTCGCCACCGGAGGCGGGACCCCACTGGAATGTGCCATGATAACTCTTATAACAGGTAAACACCCTAACCCAACAACATTGTACAACCCCCACAGTAACAACACCCGAGCCCAACAGTAACATAATAACAACCCCCAGTGGTAACCAACGATGGTTCACCACAGTTAGATACACTGTCCTTTCCCCCTCTGGGACCGGGTGTCACAGTGCGTTAGATACACTGTCCTTTCCCCCTCTGGGACCGGGTGTCACAGTGCGTTAGATACACTGTCCTTTCTTTCTCTGGGACCGGGTGTCACAGTGCGTTAGATACACTGTCCTTTCCCCCTCTGGGACCCGGTGTCACAGTGCGTTAGATACACTGTCCTTTGCCCCCACTCTGCGGAGGTTGAGTATAAGATTGTTCGGTTCTCTCCTGTGTTAGCTGTCGGTTTTATATTCCTTTCAGGGCGAATGGATTTTCCCAGGTCCTGGGGGTACAGAAGGGGAAGAAATTGGTGTCTCGAATGTTGGCTGTTCTCCCAGCAGGCCATGCGTTTGAAGTTGCTTTTGCCATTGCAGCCCGATTATCAGTCTTAGTCCAGATGGACACTGAGCAGGTACAGCCTTCTGTGTTCCTTGTCACCCCACATTCTCCTGGGCTCGGTGCTGAGGGAACGCCGCACTGTGGGGGGGGGTGGTGGAGTGCCGCGCTGGGGGGAGGGGGGGGGCGCCTCGGCGCTGTGCGGGGGGGGGGGGGGGCGCCTCGGCGCTGTGCGGGGGGGGGGGCGCCTCGGCGATGTGCGGGGGAGGGGGGGGCACCTCGGCGATGTGCGGGGGGTGGGGGGCGCCTCGGCGATGTGCGGGGGGTGGGGGGGGCGCCTCGGCGATGTGCGGGGGGTGGGGGGGGCGCCTCGGCGATGTGCGGGGGGTGGGGGGGGCGCCTCGGCGATGTGCGGGGGGTGGGGGGGGGCGCCTCGGCGATGTGCGGGGGGTGGGGGGGGGCGCCTCGGCGATGTGCGGGGGGTGGGGGGGGGCGCCTCGGCGATGTGCGGGGGGAGGGGGGGGGCGCCTCGGCGATGTGCGGGGGGAGGGGGGGGGCGCCTCGCCGATGTGCGGGGGAGGGGGGGGCGCCTTGGCGCTGTGCGGGGGGGGGCGCCTTGGCGCTGTGCGGGGGGGCGCCTCGGCGCTGTGCGGGGGGGGGCGCCTCGGCGCTGTGCGGGGGGTGGGGGCCTCGGCGCTGTGCGGGGGGGGGCGCCTCGGCGATGTGCGGGGGGTGGGGGGGGCGCCTCGGCGATGTGCGGGGGGTGGGGGGGGCGCCTCGGCGATGTGAGGGGGGTGGGGGGGGCACCTCGGCGATGTGCGGGGGGGGCGCCTCGGCGCTGTGCGGGGGGGGGGCGCCTCGGCGCTGTGCGGGGGGGGCGCCTCGGCGCTGTGCGGGGGAGGGGGCCTCGGCGCTGTGCGGGGGGGGGGGCCTCGGCGCTGTGCGGGGGGGGGGCCTCGGCGCTGTGCGGGGGGGGGCGCCTCGGCGCTGTGCGGGGGAGGGGGCCTCGGCGCTGTGCGGGGGGGGGCGCCTCGGCGCTGTGCGGGGGGGGGCGCCTCGGCGCTGTGCGGGGGGGGCGCCTCGGCACTGTGCGGGGGAGGGGGCCTCGGCGCTGTGCGGGAGGGGGGCGCCTCGGCGCTGTGCGGGGAAGTGGGCCTCGGCGCTGTGCGGGGGGGGGTGGGGGCGCCTCGGCACTGTGCGGGGGGGGGGTGGGGGCGCCTCGGCGCTGTGCAGGGGGGGGGTGCCTCGGCGCTGTGCGGGGGGGGGGCCTCGGCGCTGTGCGGGGGGGGGTGGGGGCGCCTCGGCACTGTGCGGGGGGGGGGGTGGGGGCGCCTCGGCGCTGTGCAGGGGGGGGGTGCCTCGGCGCTGTGCGGGGGGGGGGCCTCGGCGCTGTGCGGGGGGGGGCCTCGGCGCTGTGCGGGGGGGGGCCTCGGCGCTGTGCGGGGGTGGGGGCCTCGGCGCTGTGCGGGGGGGGGCCTCGGCGCTGTGCGGGGGTGGGGGCCTCGGCGCTGTGCGGGGGTGGGGGCCTCGGCGCTGTGCGGGGGGGGCGCCTCGGCGCTGTGCGGGGGTGGGGGCCTCGGCGCTGTGCGGGGGGGGCGCCTCGGCGCTGTGCGGGGGTGGGGGCCTCGGCGCTGTGCGGGAGGGGGGGCCTCGGCGCTGTGCGGGGGTGGGGGCCTCGGCACTGTGCGGGGGGGGGGGCGCCTCGGCGCTGTGCGGGGGAGGGCGCCTCGGCGCTGTGC
>NW_027593341.1:0-34014 GCF_964213995.1 Mustelus asterias
GGGGGGGGGGGGGACAGTGAGGGGGGGGGGACAGTGGAGGGGGGGGACAGTGAGGGGGGTCAGTGAGGGGGGGGACAGTGAGGGGGGGGACAGTGAGGGGGGGGACAATGAGAGGGGGGACAGTGAGGGGGGGGACAGTGAGGGGGGGGGAACAGTGAGGGGGGGGACAGTGAGGGGGGACAGTGAGGGGGGGACAGTGAGGAGGGGGACAGTGAGGGGGGGGACAGTGAGGGGGTGGGGACAGTGAGGGGGGGGTCAGTGAGCGGGGGGGGTCAGTGAGGGGGGGGTCAGTGAGCGGGGGGGGCAGTGAGGGGGGGGTCAGTGAGGGGGTGGGTCAGTGAGGGGGGGCTCAGTGAGGGGGGCAGTGAGGGGGGGGTCAGTGAGGGGGGGGTCAGTGAGGGGGGGTCAGTGAGGGGGGGGCAGTGAGGGGGGGGACAGTGAGCGGGGGGGACAGTGAGGGGGGGGACTGTGAGGGGGGGACAGTGAGGGGGGGGACAGTGAGCGGGGGGGACAGTGAGGGGGGGGGACTGTGAGGGGGGGACAGTGAGGGGGGGACAGTGAGGGGGGGGCCAGTGAGGGGGGGGACAGTGAGGGGGGGGACAGTGAGGGGGGGGGAACAGTGAGGGGGGACAGTGAGGGGGGGGTCAGTGAGGGGGGGACAGTGAGGGGGGGGTCAGTGAGGGGGGGGACAGTGAGCGGGGGGGGACAGTGAGGTTGGGGGGACAGTGAGGGGGGGGTCAGTGAGGGGGGGGGACAGTGAGCGGGGGTCGGGGACAGTGAGGGGGGGGACAGTGAGGGCGGGGTCAGTGAGGGGGGGACAGTGAGGGGGGGGACAGTGAGGGGGGGGAGTGGGGGGGGCAGTGAGGGGGGGGTCAGTGAGGGGGGGACAGTGAGCGGGGGGACAGTGAGCGGGGGGGGACAGTGAGGGGGGGGACAGTGAGGGGAGGGGACAGTGAGGGGGGGGACAGTGAGGGGGGGGAGTGGGGGGGGCAGTGAGGGGGGGGTCAGTGAGGGGGGGACAGTGAGCGGTGGGGGGACAGTGAGCAGGGGGGGGGACAGTGAGGGGGGGGGACAGTGAGGGGGGGGGACAGTGACGGGGGGTCAGTGAGGGGGGTACAGTGAGGGGGGGTCAGTGAGGGGGGGGGTCAGTGAGCGGGGGGTGGACAGTGAGGGGGGGGACAGTGAGGGGGGGGTCAGTGAGGGGGGGGTCAGTGAGGGGTGGGGACAATGAGGGGGGGGACAGTGAGGGGGGGGCAGTGAGGGGGGGGACAGTGAGGGGGGGGACGACAGTGAGGGGGGGGCAGTGAGGGGGAGGACAGTGAGGGGGGGAACAGTGAGGGGGGGGACAGTGAGGGGGGGGACGACAGTGAGGGGGGGGCAGTGAGGGGGAGGACAGTGAGGGGGGGAACAGTGAGGGGGGGGACAGTGAGCGGGGGGGGGACAGTGAGGGGGGGGGACAGTGAGGGGGGTGCAGTGAGGGGGGGGCAGTGAGGGGGGGGACAGTGAGGGGGGGGGACGACAGTGAGGGGGGGACAGTGGGGGGGGAACGACAGTGAAGGGGGGCAGTGAGGGGGGGCAGTGAGGGGGGGGGGACAACAGTGAGGGGGGGCAGTGAGGGGGCGGCAGTGAGGGGGCGGCAGTGAGGGGGGGGCAGTGAGGGGTTGGGGGACAGTGAGGGGGGGGACAGTGAGGGGGGGGTCAGTGAGCGGGGGGGGTCAGTGAGGGGGGGGACAGTGAGGGGGGGGACAGTGAGGGGGGGGACAGTGAGGGGGGGACAGTGAGGGGGGGTCAGTGAGGGGGGGGGTCAGTGAGCGGGGGGGGTCAGTGAGGGGGGGGACAGTGAGGGGGGGGACAGTGAGGGGGGGGGACAGTGAGGGGGGGACAGTGGACAGTGAGGGGGGGACAGTGAGGGGGGGTCAGTGAGGGGGGGACAGTGAGGGGGGGGACAGTGAGGGGGGGGAACAGTGAGGGGGGGGACAGTGAGGGGGGGGGTCAGTGAGGGGGGGGACAGTGAGCGGGGGGGGGACAGTGAGGGGGCGGTCAGTGAGCGGGGGGGACGACAGTGAGGGGGGGGACAGTGAGCGGCGGGGGGGGACAATGAGGGTGGGGGTCAGTGAGGGGGGGGACAGAGAGGGTGGGGGGACAGTGAGGGGGGGGGACAGTGAGCGGGGGGGGACAGTGAGGGGCGGGTCAGTGAGCGGGGGGGGACAGTGAGGGGGGGGACAGTGAGGGGGGGTCAGTGAAGGGGGGACAGTGAGGGGGGGGCAGTGAGGGGGAGACAGTGAGGGGGACGACGACAGTGGGGGGGGGGACAGTGAGGGGGGGGACGACAGTGAGGGGGGGGCAGTGAGGGGGGGACAGTGAGGGGGGGGTCAGTGAAGGGGGGACAGTGAGGGGGGGGCAGTGAGGGGGAGACAGTGAGGGGGACGACGACAGTGGGGGGGGGGACAGTGAGGGGGGGGACGACAGTGAGGGGGGGGCAGTGAGGGGGGGACAGTGAGGGGGGGGTCAGTGAGCGGGGGGGGACAGTGAGGGGGGGGACAGTGAGGGGGGGTCAGTGAAGGGGGGACAGTGAGGGGGGGGTCAGTGAGGGGGGGGTCAGTGAGCGGGGGGGGACAGTGAGGGGGGGGACAGTGAGGGGGGGACAGTGAGGGGGGGTCAGTGAGGGGGGGTCAGTGAGCGGGGGGGGACAGTGAGGGGGGGACAGTGAGGGGGGGGTCAGTGAGCGGGGTGGGGACAATGAGGGGGGGGACAGTGAGGGGGGGCAGTGAGGGGGGGGGACATTGAGGGGGGGGACGACAGTGAGGGGGGGTCGGGACAACAGTGAGGGGGGGCAGTGAGGGGGGGTCAGTGAGCGGGGGGGACAGTGAGGGGGGGAACAGTGAGGGGGGGTCAGTGAAGGGGGGACAGTGAGGGGGGGGTCAGTGAGGGGGAGACAGTGAGGGGGACGACGACAGTGGGGGGGTGGACAGTGAGGGGGGGGCAGTGAGGGGGAGACAGTGAGGGGGACGACGACAGTGGGGGGGGGACAGTGAGGGGGGGGACGACAGTGAGGGGGGGGTCAGTGAGCGGGGGGGACAGTGAGGGGGGGGAGAGTGAGGGGGGGGCAGTGAGGGGGGGACAGTGAGGGGGGGGTCAGTGAGCGGGGGGGTCAGTGAGGGGGGGGTCAGTGAGCGGGGGGGGACAGTGAGGGGGGGACAGTGAGGGGGGGGTCAGTGAGCGGGGGGGGACAGTGAGGGGTGGACAGTGAGGGGGGAGACAGTGAGGGGGGGGTCAGTGAGCGGGGGCAGTGAGGGGGGGACATTGAGGGGGGGGACGACAGTGAGGGGGGTCGGGACAACAGTGAGGGGGGGCAGTGAGGGGGGTCAGTGAGCGGGGGGGACAGTGAGGGGGGAACAGTGAGGGGGGGTCAGTGGGGGGGGTTCAGTGAGCGGGGGGGGGGGACAGTGAGGGGGGGGACGACAGTGAGGGGGGACGACAGTGAGGGGGGGACGACAGTGAAGGGGGGGCAGTGAGGGGGAGCAGTGAGGGGGGGACAGTGAGGGGGGGGACAACAGTGAGGGGGGGGCAGTGAGGGGGGGGACAGTGAGGGGGGGGTCAGTGAGCGGGGGGGGACAGTGAGGGGGGGTCAGTGAGGGGGGGGTCAGTGAGGGGGGGACAGTGAGGGGGGGTCAGTGAGGGGGGGACAGTGAGGGGGGGGGGACAGTGAGGGGGGGGTCAGTGAGCGGGGGGGGACAGTGAGGGGGGGGACAGTGAGGGGGGGACAGTGAGGGGGGGACAGTGAGGGGGGGGTCAGTGAGGGGGGGGACAATGAGCGGGGGGGACAGTGAGGGGGGGGTCAGTGAGGGGGGGGTCAGTGAGGGGGGGGGTCAGTGAGCGGGGGGTGGACAGTGAGGGGGGGGACAGTGAGGGGGGGGTCAGTGAGCGGGGGGGGTCAGTGAGGGGGAGGACAGTGAGGGGGGGTCAGTGAGGGGAGGAACAGTGAGGGGGGGTCAGTGAGGAGGGGGGGGTCAGTGAGCGAGGGGGGGGACAGTGAGGGGCGGACAGTGAGGGGGGGGGACAGTGAGGGGAGGAACAGTGAGGGGGGGTCAGTGAGCGAGGGGGGGGACAGTGAGGGGGGGGACAGTGGGGGGGGGGGAACGACAGTGAAGGGGGGGCAGTGAGGGGGGGGCAGTGGAGGGGGGCGGCAGTGAGGGGGGGGCAGTGAGGGGTTGTGGGACAGTGAGGGGGGGGACAGTGAGGGGGGTCAGTGAGGGGGGGGACAGTGAGGGGGGGGACAGTGAGGGGGGGACAGTGAGGGGGGGGTCAGTGAGGGGGGGTCAGTGAGGGGGGGGACAGTGAGGGGGGGGCAGTGAGGGGGGGGACAGCGAGGGGGGGACAGCGAGGGGGGACAGTGAGGGGGGACAGTGAGGGTGGGGGTCAGTGAGGGGGGGACAGAGAGGGTGGGGGGACAGTGAGGGGGGGGACAGTGAGCGGGGGGGGACAGTGAGGGGCGGGTCAGTGAGCGGCGGGGGGGGACAGTGAGGGGGGGCAGTGAGGGGGGGGACAGTGAGGGGGGGGGCAGTGAGGGGGGGGACGACAGTGAGGGGGGGGCAGTGAGGGGGGGTCAGTGAGGGGGGGTCAGTGAGCGGGGGGGGACAGTGAGGGGGGGACAGTGAGGGGGGACAGTGAGGGGGGGTCAGTGAGGGGGGGACAGTGAGCGGGGGGGGACAGTGAGGGGCGGTCAGTGAGGGGGGGGTCAGTGAGGGGGGGGTCAGTGAGCGGGGGGGGGACAGTGAGGGGGGGGACAGTGAGGGGGGGGCAGTGAGGGGGGGGACAGTGAGGGGAGGGTCAGTGAGCGGGGGGGGACAGTGAGGGGGGGTCAGTGAGGGGGGGGTCAGTGAGCGGGGGGGGACAGTGAGGGGGGGACAGTGAGGGGGGGACAGTGAGGGGGGGACAGTGAAGGGGGGACAGTGAGGGGGGGGTCAGTGAGGGGGGGGACAGTGAGGGGGGGGGCAGTGAGGGGGGGGACAGTGAGGGTGGGGACAGTGAGGGGGGGGACAGTGAGGGGGGCAGTGAGCGGGGGGGACAGTGAGCGGGGGGGGACAGTGAGCGGGGGGGGCAGTGAGGGGGGGGGGACAGTGAGCGGGGGGGACAGTGAGCGGGTGGGACAGTGAGGGGGACAGTGAGCGGGGGGGACAGTGAGCGGGGGGGGCAGTGAGCGGGGGGGGCAGTGAGGGGGGCAGTGAGCGGGGGGGGACAGTGAGGGGGACAGTGAGCGGGGGGGCAGTGAGCGGGGGGGCAGTGAGGGGGACAGTGAGGGGGGGGGGACAGTGAGCGGGGGGGGGCAGTGAGGGGGGCAGTGAGCGGGGGGGACAGTGAGCGGGGGGCCAGTGAGCGGGGGGGGCAGTAAGCGGGGGGGGCAGTGAGGGGGACAGTGAGCGGGGGGGACAGTGAGCGGGGGGGGCAGTGAGGGGGACAGTGAGCGGGGGGGACAGTGAGCGGGGGGGACAGTGAGCGGGGGGGGGCAGTGAGGGGGGCAGTGAGCGGGGGGGGCAGTGAGGGGGACAGTGAGCGGGGGGGGCAGTGAGGGGGACAGTGAGCGGGGGGGACAGTGAGCGGGGGGGGGCAGTGAGGGGGGCAGTGAGCGGGGGGGGCAGTGAGGGGGACAGTGAGCGGGGGGGGCAGTGAGGGGGACAGTGAGCGGGGGGGCAGTGAGGGGGACAGTGAGCGGGGGGGCAGTGAGGGGGACAGTGAGCGGGGGGGCAGTGAGGGGGACAGTGAGCGGGGGGGACAGTGAGCGGGGGGGACAGTGAGGGGGACAGTGAGCGGGGGGGACAGTGAGCGGGGGGGACAGTGAGCGGCGGGGGGGGACAGTGAGGGTGGGGGTCAGTGAGGGGGGGGACAGAGAGGGTGGGGGGACAGTGAGGGGGGGGGACAGTGAGCGGGGGGGGACAGTGAGGGGCGGGTCAGTGAGCGGGGGGGACAGTGAGGGGGGGGACAGTGAGGGGGGGGCAGTGAGGGGGAGACAGTGAGGGGGACGACGACAGTGGGGGGGGGGACAGTGAGGGGGGGGACGACAGTGAGGGGGGGGCAGTGAGGGGGGGGACAGTGAGGGGGGGTCAGTGAGCGGGGGGGGACAGTGAGGGGGGGTCAGTGAAGGGGGGGACAGTGAGGGGGGGGTCAGTGAGGGGGGGGTCAGTGAGCGGGGGGGGACAGTGAGTGGGGGGACAGTGAGGGGGGGACAGTGAGGGGGGGGTCAGTGAGGGGGGGGTCAGAGAGCGGGGGGGGGGACAGTGAGGGGGGGGACAGTGAGGGGGGGGCAGTGAGGGGGGGGACAGTGAGGGGAGGGTCAGTGAGCGGGGGGGGGACAGTGAGGGGGGGGTCAGTGAGCGGGGGGGGACAGTGAGGGGGCGGTCAGTGAGGGGGGGGTCAGTGAGCGGGGGGGGGGACAGTGAGGGGGTGGACAGTGAGGGGGGGGTCAGTGGGGGGGGTCAGTGAGCGGGGGGGACAGTGAGGGGGGGACAGTGAGGGGGGGACAGTGAGGGGGGGGACAGTGAGGGGGGGGACAGTGAGGGGGGGGGCAGTGAGGGGGGGGGCAGTGAGGGGGACAGTGAGCGGGGGGGACAGTGAGGGGGGGAGACAGTGAGCGGGGGGGGCAGTGAGGGGGACAGTGAGCGGGTGGGACAGTGAGGGGGACAGTGAGCGGGGGGGGCAGTGAGGGTGGGGACAGTGAGGGTGGGGACAGTGAGGGGGGGGGCAGTGAGGGGGACAGTGAGCGGGGGGGACAGTGAGGGGGGGAGACAGTGAGCGGGGGGGGCAGTGAGGGGGACAGTGAGCGGGTGGGACAGTGAGGGGGACAGTGAGCGGGGGGGGCAGTGAGCGGGGGGGGCAGTGAGGGGGACAGTGAGCGGGGGGGGACGGTGAGGGGGACAGTGAGCGGGGGGGGCAGTGAGCGGGGGGGGCAGTGAGCGGGGGGGGCAGTGAGGGGGACAGTGAGCGGGGGGGACAGTGAGCGGGGGGGGCAGTGAGGGGGACAGTGAGGGGGGGGGACAGTGAGCGGGGGGGGGCAGTGAGGGGGACAGTGAGCGGGGGGGGCAGTGAGCGGGGGGGGCAGTGAGCGGGGGGGGCAGTGAGGGGGACAGTGAGCGGGGGGGACAGTGAGCGGGGGGGCAGTGAGGGGGACAGTGAGCGGGGGGGACAGTGAGCGGGGGGGCAGTGAGGGGGACAGTGAGCGGGGGGGACAGTGAGCGGGGGGGCAGTGAGGGGGACAGTGAGCGGGGGGGCAGTGAGGGGGACAGTGAGCGGGGGGGACAGTGAGCGGGGGGGACAGTGAGCGGGGGGGCAGTGAGGGGGACAGTGAGCGGGGGGGGCAGTGAGGGGGGCAGTGAGCGGGGGGGCAGTGAGGGGGACAGTGAGCGGGGGGGGACGGTGAGCGGGGGGGCAGTGAGGGGGACAGTGAGCGGGGGGGACAGTGAGCGGGGGGGACAGTGAGCGGGGGGGGCAGTGAGCGGGGGGGGCAGTGAGGGGGACAGTGAGCGGGGGGGACAGGGAGCGGGGGGGGCAGTGAGGGGGACAGTGAGCGGGGGGGACAGTGAGCGGGGGGGGGCAGTGAGGGGGGCAGTGAGCGGGGGGGCAGTGAGGGGGACAGTGAGCGGGGGGGGCAGTGAGCGGGGGGGACAGTGAGCGGCGGGGGCAGTGAGGGGGACAGTGAGCGGGGGGGACAGTGAGCGGGGGGGACAGTGAGGGGGACAGTGAGCGGGGGGGACAGTGAGCGGGGGGGACAGTGAGCGGGGGGGGGCAGTGAGGGGGACAGTGAGCGGGGGGGACAGTGAGCGGGGGGGGCAGTGAGGGGGACAGTGAGCGGGGTGGGCAGTGAGGGGGACAGTGAGCGGGGGGGACAGTGAGGGGGACAGTGAGCGGGGGGGACAGTGAGCGGGGGGGGCAGTGAGCGGGGGGGACAGTGAGCGGGGGGACAGTGAGCGGGGGGGACGGTGAGCGGGGCGGGCAGTGAGGGGGACAGTGAGCGGGGGGGGACGGTGAGCGGGGGGGGCAGTGAGCGGGGGGGGCAGTGAGGGGGACAGTGAGCGGGGGGGACAGTGAGGGGGACAGTGAGCGGGGGGGGCAGTGAGCGGGGGGGGCAGTGAGGGGACAGTGAGCGGGGGGGACAGTGAGCGGGGGGGACAGTGAGGGGGACAGTGAGCGGGGGGGGGCAGTGAGCGGGGGGGGCAGTGAGGGGGACAGTGAGCGGGGGGGGACGGTGAGCGGGGGGGGCAGTGAGGGGGACAGTGAGCGGGGGGGGCAGTGAGCGGGGGGGGCAGTGAGGGGGACAGTGAGCGGGGGGGGACGGTGAGGGGGACAGTGAGCGGGGGGGGCAGTGAGCGGGGGGGGCAGTGAGCGGGGGGGGCAGTGAGGGGGACAGTGAGGGGGGGGGACAGTGAGCGGGGGGGGGCAGTGAGGGGGACAGTGAGCGGGGGGGACAGTGAGCGGGGGGGGCAGTGAGGGGGACAGTGAGGGGGGGGGACAGTGAGCGGGGGGGGGCAGTGAGGGGGACAGTGAGCGGGGGGGGCAGTGAGCGGGGGGGGCAGTGAGCGGGGGGGGCAGTGAGGGGGACAGTGAGCGGGGGGGACAGTGAGCGGGGGGGGCAGTGAGGGGGACAGTGAGCGGGGGGGACAGTGAGCGGGGGGGGCAGTGAGGGGGACAGTGAGCGGGGGGGACAGTGAGGGGGGGGGGCATTGAGGGGGACAGTGAGCGGGGGGGGACGGTGAGCGGGGGGGGCAGTGAGCGGGGGGGGCAGTGAGCGGGGGGGGCAGTGAGCGGGGGGGGCAGTGAGCGGGGGGGGCAGTGAGCGGGGGGGCAGTGAGCGGGGGGGGGCAGTGAGCGGGGGGGGCAGTGAGCGGGGGGGCAGTGAGGGGGACAGTGAGCGGGGGGGGCAGTGAGCGGGGGGGGCAGTGAGCGGGGGGGGCAGTGAGCGGGGGGGCAGTGAGCGGGGGGGGCAGTGAGCGGGGGGGGCAGTGAGCGGGGGGGGCAGTGAGCGGGGGGGCAGTGAGGGGGACAGTGAGCGGGGGGGGCAGTGAGCGGGGGGGGCAGTGAGCGGGGGGGGCAGTGAGCGGGGGGGGCAGTGAGCGGGGGGGGCAGTGAGCGGGGGGGCAGTGAGGGGGACAGTGAGCGGGGGGGGCAGTGAGCGGGGGGGCAGTGAGCGGGGGGGGCAGTGAGCGGGGGGGCAGTGAGCGGGGGGGCAGTGAGCGGGGGGGACAGTGAGCGGGGGGGACAGTGAGCGGGGGGGACAGTGAGCGGGGGGGCAGTGAGCGGGGGGGGCAGTGAGCGGGGGGGCAGTGAGCGGGGGGGGCAGTGAGCGGGGGGGGACAGTGAGCGGGGGGGGCAGTGAGCGGGGGGGGACAGTGAGCGGGGGGGGACAGTGAGCGGGGGGGGCAGTGAGGGGGACAGTGAGCGGGGGGCAGTGAGCGGGGGGGGCAGTGAGCGGGGGGGACAGTGAGGGGGGCGACAGTGAGGGGGACAGTGAGCGGGGGGGCAGTGAGCGGGGGGGGCAGTGAGGGGGACAGTGAGGGGGGCGACAGTGAGGGGGACAGTGAGCGGGGGGGCAGTGAGCGGGGGGGGCAGTGAGGGGGACAGTGAGGGGGGGGACAGTGAGGGGGACAGTGAGGGGGGGGACAGTGAGGGGGACAGTGAGCGGGGGGGGACAGTGAGGGGGGGGACAGTGAGGGGGACAGTGAGGGGGGGGACAGTGAGGGGGACAGTGAGCGGGGGGGGACAGTGAGGGGGGGGACAGTGAGGGGGACAGTGAGGGGGGGGACAGTGAGGGGGACAGTGAGCGGGGGGGCAGTGAGGGGGACAGTGAGGGGGGAGACAGTGAGGGGGACAGTGAGGGGGGGGACAGTGAGGGGGACAGTGAGCGGGGGGGGACAGTGAGGGGGACAGTGAGGGGGTGGGCAGTGAGGGGGACAGTGAGGGGGGGGACAGTGAGGGGGACAGTGAGGGGGGGGACAGTGAGGGGGACAGTGAGCGGGGGGGGACAGTGAGGGGGGGGACAGTGAGGGGGACAGTGAGCGGGGGGGCAGTGAGGGGGACAGTGAGCGGGGGGGGACGGTGAGCGGGGGGGCAGTGAGGGGGACAGTGAGCGGGGGGGACAGTGAGCGGGGGGGGCAGTGAGCGGGGGGGGCAGTGAGGGGGACAGTGAGCGGGGGGGACAGGGAGCGGGGGGGGCAGTGAGGGGGACAGTGAGCGGGGGGGACAGTGAGCGGGGGGGGGCAGTGAGGGGGGCAGTGAGCGGGGGGGCAGTGAGGGGGACAGTGAGCGGGGGGGGCAGTGAGGGGGACAGTGAGCGGGGGGGCAGTGAGGGGGACAGTGAGCGGGGGGGGCAGTGAGGGGGACAGTGAGCGGGGGGGACAGTGAGCGGGGGGGACAGTGAGGGGGACAGTGAGCGGGGGGGACAGTGAGCGGGGGGGACAGTGAGCGGGGGGGGGCAGTGAGGGGGACAGTGAGCGGGGGGGACAGTGAGCGGGGGGGGCAGTGAGGGGGACAGTGAGCGGGGTGGGCAGTGAGGGGGACAGTGAGCGGGGGGGACAGTGAGGGGGACAGTGAGCGGGGGGGACAGTGAGCGGGGGGACAGTGAGCGGGGGGGGACGGTGAGCGGGGGGGCAGTGAGGGGGACAGTGAGCGGGGGGGGACGGTGAGCGGGGGGGGCAGTGAGCGGGGGGGGCAGTGAGGGGGACAGTGAGCGGGGGGGACAGTGAGGGGGACAGTGAGCGGGGGGGGCAGTGAGCGGGGGGGGCAGTGAGGGGGACAGTGAGCGGGGGGGACAGTGAGGGGGACAGTGAGCGGGGGGGACAGTGAGGGGGACAGTGAGCGGGGGGGGGCAGTGAGCGGGGGGGCAGTGAGCGGGGGGGGCAGTGAGGGGGACAGTGAGCGGGGGGGGGCAGTGAGCGGGGGGGGCAGTGAGGGGGACAGTGAGCGGGGGGGACAGTGAGGGGGACAGTGAGCGGGGGGGACAGTGAGCGGGGGGGGCAGTGAGGGGGACAGTGAGCGGGGGGGGACGGTGAGCGGGGGGGGCAGTGAGCGGGGGGGGACAGTGAGCGGGACAGTGAGCGGGGGGGACAGTGAGGGGGACAGTGAGCGGGGGGGACAGTGAGCGGGGGGACAGTGAGGGGGACAGTGAGCGGGGGGGACAGTGAGCGGGGGGGACAGTGAGCGGGGGGGGCAGTGAGGGGGACAGTGAGCGGGGGGGGACGGTGAGCGGGGGGGGCAGTGAGGGGGACAGTGAGCGGGGGGGACAGTGAGGGGGGGGGGCATTGAGGGGGACAGTGAGCGGGGGGGGACGGTGAGCGGGGGGGGCAGTGAGCGGGGGGGGCAGTGAGCGGGGGGGGCAGTGAGCGGGGGGGGGCAGTGAGCGGGGGGGGCAGTGAGCGGGGGGGCAGTGAGCGGGGGGGCAGTGAGCGGGGGGGCAGTGAGCGGGGGGGCAGTGAGGGGGACAGTGAGCGGGGGGGGCAGTGAGCGGGGGGGGCAGTGAGCGGGGGGGGCAGTGAGCGGGGGGGCAGTGAGCGGGGGGGCAGTGAGCGGGGGGGGCAGTGAGCGGGGGGGGCAGTGAGCGGGGGGTGACAGTGAGCGGGGGGGGACAGTGAGCGGGGGGGGCAGTGAGGGGGACAGTGAGCGGGGGGGCAGTGAGCGGGGGGGGCAGTGAGCGGGGGGACAGTGAGGGGGGGGCAGTGAGGGGGGCGACAGTGAGGGGGACAGTGAGCGGGGGGCAGTGAGCGGGGGGGGCAGTGAGGGGGACAGTGAGGGGGACAGTGAGGGGGGCAGTGAGGGGGACAGTGAGCGGGGGGGGCAGTGAGCGGGGGGGCAGTGAGCGGGGGGGCAGTGAGCGGGGGGGACAGTGAGCGGGGGGGCAGTGAGCGGGGGGGGCAGTGAGCGGGGGGGCAGTGAGCGGGGGGGGCAGTGAGCGGGGGGGGACAGTGAGCGGGGGGGGCAGTGAGCGGGGGGGGACAGTGAGCGGGGGGGGACAGTGAGCGGGGGGGCAGTGAGGGGGACAGTGAGCGGGGGGGGCAGTGAGCGGGGGGGGCAGTGAGCGGGGGGGACAGTGAGGGGGGGGGCAGTGAGGGGGACAGTGAGCGGGGGGGCAGTGAGCGGGGGGGGCAGTGAGCGGGGGGGACAGTGAGGGGGGCGACAGTGAGGGGGACAGTGAGCGGGGGGGCAGTGAGCGGGGGGGCAGTGAGGGGGACAGTGAGGGGGTGGGCAGTGAGGGGGACAGTGAGGGGGGGGACAGTGAGGGGGACAGTGAGGGGGGGGACAGTGAGGGGGACAGTGAGCGGGGGGGACAGTGAGGGGGGGGACAGTGAGGGGGACAGTGAGGGGGGGACAGTGAGGGGGACAGTGAGCGGGGGGGCAGTGAGGGGGACAGTGAGGGGGGGGACAGTGAGGGGGACAGTGAGGGGGGGGACAGTGAGGGGGACAGTGAGCGGGGGGGGACAGTGAGGGGGACAGTGAGGGGGTGGGCAGTGAGGGGGGACAGTGAGGGGGGGGACAGTGAGGGGGACAGTGAGGGGGGGGACAGTGAGGGGGACAGTGAGCGGGGGGGGACAGTGAGGGGGGGGACAGTGAGGGGGACAGTGAGCGGGGGGGCAGTGAGGGGGACAGTGAGCGGGTGGGCAGTGAGCGGTGGGGGCAGTGAGCGGGGGGGACAGTGAGCGGGGGGGGACAGTGAGCGGGGGGGGCAGTGAGGGGGACAGTGAGCGGGGGGGCAGTGAGGGGGACAGTGAGCGGGGGGGCAGTGAGGGGGACAGTGAGCGGGTGGGCAGTGAGCGGGGGGGGCAGTGAGCGGGGGGGGACAGTGAGCGGGGGGGGACAGTGAGCGGGGGGGGAAGTGAGGGGGACAGTGAGCGGGGGGGACAGTGAGCGGGGGGGACAGTGAGCGGGGGGGGACAGTGAGCGGGGGGGGAAGTGAGGGGGACAGTGAGCGGGGAGGACAGTGAGCGGGGGGGACAGTGAGCGGGGGGGACAGTGAGCGGGGGGGCAGTGAGCGGGGGGGCAGTGAGCGGGGGGGGCAGTGAGGGGGACAGTGAGCGGGGGGGCAGTGAGCGGGGGGGGCAGTGAGGGGGACAGTGAGCGGGGGGGGCAGTTAGCGGGGGGACAGTGAGGGGGACAGTGAGGGGGTGGGCAGTGAGGGGGACAGTGAGCGGGGGGGGCAGTGAGCGGGGGGGACAGTGAGGGGGGGGACAGTGAGGGGGACAGTGAGCGGGGGGGCAGTGAGCGGGGGGGCAGTGAGCGGGGGGGGGCAGTTAGCGGGGGGGGACAGTGAGCGGGGGGGGACAGTGAGCGGGGGGGGCAGTGAGGGGGACAGTGAGCGGGGGGGCAGTGAGCGGGGGGGGGCAGTTAGCGGGGGGGACAGTGAGCGGGGGGGACAGTGAGCGGGGGGGACAGTGAGCGGGGGGGCAGTGAGGGGGACAGTGAGCGGGGGGGGCAGTGAGGGGGGCAGTGAGCGGGGGGGCAGTGAGGGGGACAGTGAGCGGGGGGGGACGGTGAGCGGGGGGGCAGTGAGGGGGACAGTGAGCGGGGGGGCAGTGAGCGGGGGGGGACGGTGAGCGGGGGGGGCAGTGAGGGGGACAGTGAGCGGGGGGGACAGTGAGCGGGGGGGGCAGTGAGCGGGGGGGGCAGTGAGGGGGACAGTGAGCGGGGGGGACAGGGAGCGGGGGGGGGCAGTGAGGGGGGCAGTGAGCGGGGGGGCAGTGAGGGGGACAGTGAGCGGGGGGGGCAGTGAGGGGGACAGTGAGCGGGGGGGCAGTGAGGGGGACAGTGAGCGGGGGGGACAGTGAGCGGGGGGGACAGTGAGGGGGACAGTGAGCGGGGGGGACAGTGAGCGGGGGGGACAGTGAGCGGGGGGGGGCAGTGAGGGGGACAGTGAGCGGGGGGGACAGTGAGCGGGGGGGGCAGTGAGGGGGACAGTGAGCGGGGTGGGCAGTGAGGGGGACAGTGAGCGGGGGGGACAGTGAGCGGGGGGGACAGTGAGCGGGGGGGACAGTGAGCGGGGGGACAGTGAGCGGGGGGGGACGGTGAGCGGGGGGGGCAGTGAGGGGGACAGTGAGCGGGGGGGACAGTGAGGGGGACAGTGAGCGGGGGGGACAGTGAGCGGGGCGGACAGTGAGCGGGGGGGACAGTGAGCGGGGGGACAGTGAGCGGGGGGGGCAGTGAGCGGGGGGGGCAGTGAGGGGGACAGTGAGCGGGGGGGACAGTGAGCGGGGGGGACAGTGAGCGGGGGGACAGTGAGCGGGGGGGGACGGTGAGCGGGGGGGGCAGTGAGGGGGACAGTGAGCGGGGGGGGACGGTGAGCGGGGGGGGCAGTGAGCGGGGGGGGCAGTGAGGGGGACAGTGAGCGGGGGGGACAGTGAGGGGGACAGTGAGCGGGGGGGGCAGTGAGCGGGGGGGGCAGTGAGGGGGTCAGTGAGCGGGGGGGACAGTGAGGGGGACAGTGAGCGGGGGGGACAGTGAGGGGGACAGTGAGCGGGGGGGGGCAGTGAGCGGGGGGGGCAGTGAGCGGGGGGGGCAGTGAGGGGGACAGTGAGCGGGGGGGGGCAGTGAGCGGGGGGGGCAGTGAGGGGGACAGTGAGCGGGGGGGACAGTGAGCGGGGGGGGCAGTGAGCGGGGGGGGCAGTGAGGGGGACAGTGAGCGGGGGGGGACGGTGAGCGGGGGGGGACAGTGAGCGGGGGGGGACAGTGAGCGGGGGGGACAGTGAGCGGGGGGGGGCAGTGAGGGGGACAGTGAGCGGGGGGGGACGGTGAGCGGGGGGGGCAGTGAGGGGGACAGTGAGCGGGGGGGACAGTGAGGGGGGGGGGCATTGAGGGGGACAGTGAGCGGGGGGGGACGGTGAGCGGGGGGGGCAGTGAGCGGGGGGGGCAGTGAGCGGGGGGGGCAGTGAGCGGGGGGGGCAGTGAGCGGGGGGGGCAGTGAGCGGGGGGGCAGTGAGCGGGGGGGGCAGTGAGCGGGGGGGGCAGTGAGCGGGGGGGCAGTGAGCGGGGGGGGGCAGTGAGGGGGGCAGTGAGCGGGGGGGCAGTGAGGGGGACAGTGAGCGGGGGGGGCAGTGAGGGGGACAGTGAGCGGGGGGGGCAGTGAGGGGGACAGTGAGCGGGGGGGACAGTGAGCGGGGGGGACAGTGAGGGGGACAGTGAGCGGGGGGGACAGTGAGCGGGGGGGACAGTGAGCGGGGGGGGGGCAGTGAGGGGGACAGTGAGCGGGGGGGACAGTGAGCGGGGGGGGCAGTGAGGGGGACAGTGAGCGGGGTGGGCAGTGAGGGGGACAGTGAGCGGGGGGGACAGTGAGGGGGACAGTGAGCGGGGGGGACAGTGAGCGGGGGGACAGTGAGCGGGGGGGGACGGTGAGCGGGGGGGGCAGTGAGGGGGACAGTGAGCGGGGGGGGACGGTGAGCGGGGGGGACAGTGAGGGGGACAGTGAGCGGGGGGGGCAGTGAGCGGGGGGGGCAGTGAGGGGGACAGTGAGCGGGGGGGGCAGTGAGCGGGGGGGGCAGTGAGCGGGGGGGGCAGTGAGGGGGACAGTGAGCGGGGGGGGCAGTGAGCGGGGGGGGCAGTGAGGGGGACAGTGAGCGGGGGGGGCAGTGAGCGGGGGGGGCAGTGAGGGGGACAGTGAGCGGGGGGGCAGTGAGCGGGGGGGGCAGTGAGGGGGACAGTGAGCGGGGGGGACAGTGAGGGGGACAGTGAGCGGGGGGGACAGTGAGGGGGACAGTGAGCGGGGGGGGGCAGTGAGCGGGGGGGGCAGTGAGCGGGGGGGGCAGTGAGGGGGACAGTGAGCGGGGGGGGGCAGTGAGCGGGGGGGGCAGTGAGGGGGACAGTGAGCGGGGGGGACAGTGAGGGGGACAGTGAGCGGGGGGGACAGTGAGCGGGGGGGGGCAGTGAGGGGGACAGTGAGCGGGGGGGGACGGTGAGCGGGGGGGCAGTGAGCGGGGGGGGACAGTGAGCGGGGGGGGACAGTGAGCGGGGGGGACAGTGAGCGGGGGGGGCAGTGAGGGGGACAGTGAGCGGGGGGGGACGGTGAGCGGGGGGGGCAGTGAGGGGGACAGTGAGCGGGGGGGCAGTGAGGGGGACAGTGAGCGGGGGGGACAGTGAGGGGGGGGGCATTGAGGGGGACAGTGAGCGGGGGGGGACGGTGAGCGGGGGGGGCAGTGAGCGGGGGGGGCAGTGAGCGGGGGGGCAGTGAGCGGGGGGGCAGTGAGCGGGGGGGCAGTGAGCGGGGGGGCAGTGAGCGGGGGGGCAGTGAGCGGGGGGGCAGTGAGCGGGGGGGCAGTGAGGGGGACAGTGAGCGGGGGGGGCAGTGAGCGGGGGGGCAGTGAGCGGGGGGGGCAGTGAGCGGGGGGGGCAGTGAGCGGGGGGGGCAGTGAGCGGGGGGGCAGTGAGCGGGGGGGGCAGTGAGCGGGGGGCAGTGAGGGGGACAGTGAGCGGGGGGGGCAGTGAGCGGGGGGGGCAGTGAGCGGGGGGGGCAGTGAGCGGGGGGGCAGTGAGCGGGGGGGCAGTGAGCGGGGGGGCAGTGAGGGGGACAGTGAGCGGGGGGGGCAGTGAGCGGGGGGCAGTGAGCGGGGGGGGCAGTGAGCGGGGGGGACAGTGAGCGGGGGGGGGCAGTGAGCGGGGGGGCAGTGAGCGGGGGGGCAGTGAGCGGGGGGGCAGTGAGCGGGGGGGACAGTGAGCGGGGGGGGCAGTGAGCGGGGGGGACAGTGAGCGGGGGGGGACAGTGAGCGGGGGGGGCAGTGAGGGGGACAGTGAGCGGGGGGGCAGTGAGCGGGGGGGGCAGTGAGCGGGGGGACAGTGAGGGGGGGGGCAGTGAGGGGGACAGTGAGCGGGGGGGCAGTGAGCGGGGGGGCAGTGAGCGGGGGGGACAGTGAGGGGGGCGACAGTGAGGGGGACAGTGAGCGGGGGGGCAGTGAGCGGGGGGGGGCAGTGAGGGGGACAGTGAGGGGGTGGGCAGTGAGGGGGACAGTGAGGGGGGGACAGTGAGGGGGACAGTGAGGGGGGGGACAGTGAGGGGGACAGTGAGCGGGGGGGGACAGTGAGGGGGGGACAGTGAGGGGGACAGTGAGGGGGGGACAGTGAGGGGGACAGTGAGCGGGGGGGCAGTGAGGGGGACAGTGAGGGGGGGGACAGTGAGGGGGACAGTGAGGGGGGGACAGTGAGGTGGACAGTGACCGGGGGGGAACAGTGAGGGGGACAGTGAGGGGGACAGTGAGGGGGGGACAGTGAGGGGGACAGTGAGGGGGGGGACAGTGAGGGGGACAGTGAGCGGGGGGGACAGTGAGGGGGGGGACAGTGAGGGGGACAGTGAGCGGGGGGGCAGTGAGGGGGACAGTGAGCGGGTGGGCAGTGAGCGGGGGGGGCAGTGAGCGGGGGGGGACAGTGAGCGGGGGGGGACAGTGAGCGGGGGGGGCAGTGAGGGGGACAGTGAGCGGGGGACAGTGAGCGGGGGGACAGTGAGCGGGGGCAGTGAGCGGGGGGGGCAGTGAGCGGGGGGGGACAGTGAGGGGGGCAGTGAGGGGGACAGTGAGCGGGGGGGCAGTGAGCGGGGGGGGCAGTTAGCGGGGGGACAGTGAGGGGGACAGTGAGGGGGTGGGCAGTGAGGGGGACAGTGAGCGGGGGGGCAGTGAGCGGGGGGGACAGTGAGGGGGGGGACAGTGAGGGGGACAGTGAGCGGGGGGGCAGTGAGGGGGACAGTGAGCGGGGGGACAGTGAGGGGGACAGTGAGCGGGGGGGCAGTGAGCGGGGGGGGCAGTGAGCGGGGGGGACAGTGGGGGGGGGGCAGTGAGGGGGACAGTGAGCGGGGGGACAGTGAGGGGGACAGTGAGCGGGGGGGGCAGTGAGGGGGACAGTGAGCGGGGGGGGGCAGTGAGGGGACAGTGAGCGGGGGGGACAGTGAGCGGGGGGGGGCAGTGAGGGGGACAGTGAGCGGGGGGACAGTGAGCGGGGGGGACAGTGAGCGGGGGGGGGCAGTGAGGGGGACAGTGAGCGGGGGGGGCAGTGAGGGGGGGGCAGTGAGGGGGACAGTGAGCGGGGGGGACAGTGAGGGGGACAGTGAGCGGGGGGGGCAGTGAGGGGGACAGTGAGCGGGGGGACAGTGAGCGGGGGGGCAGTGAGGGGGACAGTGAGCGGGGGGGACAGTGAGCGGGGGGGGCAGTGAGCGGGGGGGGACGGTGAGCGGGGGGGGCAGTGAGCGCGGGGGGCAGTGAGGGGGACAGTGAGCGGGGGGGGCAGTGAGGGGGGGGCAGTGAGCGGGGAGGACAGTGAGCGGGGGGTGTGGTGAACCATCGTTGGTTCACCACTGGGGTTGTTATTGTATTACTGTTGGGCTAGGGTGTTGTTGTTGTGGGGGTTGTACAATGTTGTTGGGATAGGGTGTTTACCTGTCCCAAGTGTTATCATGGCACACTCCAGTGGGGTCCCGCCTCCGGTGGCAGGGTATAAGACCCCCTGCTCCGGCAGGACCCCTTCAGTCTGAACGGGTGAATTTGTGTTAGTAGTTTCATTGTTAATGTATTAAAGCCTTCAGTTCTAAAGCCTTGTTTCCGGGTGCTCATTGAGGTGCATCAATTTAATACATTAACTGAGAATATGGAACAGATCCTAAAACCGGATCGTCTGACACCGGACCCACGTGCGGTCGGTGCAGCTAACACGTTCGAACATTGGTGGAAGTGCTTCGAGGACTACCTGGCAGCCTCGGTAGCTATCACTACAGACAGTGATAGACTCCAGGTCCTCCACGCAAGGGTAAGCGACACGATTTACCTAGCCATTCGTGCAGCTTCCACTTACCAGGGTGCCGTCGAGCTCCTAAAGAATAGGTACATTACGCCACCCAACGAGATTCACGCTCGTTATCTCCTCGCTACACGACGTCGGCAGTCGGGCGAGACCATAGAAGACTACGCCAATGAACTCCTGCAGCTTGCCAGGGGTTGTGACTGTAAGGATGTCTCCGCCGAGCAGTACATGCAAGACCTCGCCCGAGACGCGTTCGTAGCAGGGGTAGGGTCCTCGTACATCAGACTTAAATTATTAGAAAAGGGGAAACTCAACTTGACCCAGGCAATGGGGATGGCCGTGAGGTTGGAGGCGGCGTCGAAGAGCTTGGCGCTGTACCCCGAGGACCACGTGCAGTCAACGTGGTTGGAGCAAGCTCTGCTCCCTCCTCGCCCCGCGAACCCGCGCTCCCAGATCGATTCGACGACGGCGGCAGCTCCAGGGGGCCAGCGATGCTATTTTTGCGGTGGGGCCAAGCATCCACGGCAACAGTGTCCGGCAAGAACGGCAATCTGCAGCCAGTGCAGGCATGAACCTCGGGCCAGTGGTTTTAGCTGGGGGAAGGGTAATTATGAGGCTATTAGGAGAGAATTAGGAAACATAGGTTGGACTAGGAGATTACAGGGACTGGGAACGTCCGACATGTGGAGTTTTTTCAAGGAGCAGCTACTGCGAGTCTGTGATAGGTATGTCCCTGTCAGGCAAGGAGGAATTGGTAGGGCTAGGGAACCGTGGTGCACCAAAAAAGTTTCTTTGTTGGTTAAAAAGAAAAAGGAGGCTTATGTTCGGATGAGACGTGAGCACTCGGGTAGTGCACTAGAAAGCTTTAGATTGGCTAAGAGGGAGTTGAAGAGCGAGCTTAGAAGGGCTAAAAGGGGACATGAGAAGACTTTGGCGGATAGGGTTAAAGAGAATCCTAAGGCGTTCTATAGGTATGTCAAGAACAGAAGGTTGGTTAGGGCAAGTTTAGGGCCAGTTATAGATGGCAGAGGGAAGTTATGTGTGGAACCGGAGGAGATTGGTGAAGCATTGAACCAATATTTCTCTTCGGTGTTCACGCAAGGGGACATGAATATAGCTGAGGAGGACACTGGGTTGCAAGGGAGTAGAATAGACAGTATTACAGTTGATAAGGAGGATGTGCAGGATATTCTGGAGGGTCTGAAAATAGATAAATCCCCTGGTCCGGATGGGATTTATCCAAGGATTCTCTGGGAGGCAAGAGAAGTGATTGCAGAGCCTCTGGCTCTGATCTTCAGGTCGTCGTTGGCCTCTGGTATAGTACCAGAAGATTGGAGGTTAGCGAATGTTGTCCCATTGTTTAAGAAGGGGAACAGAGACTTCCCCGGGAATTATAGACCGGTGAGTCTCACTTCTGTTGTCGGCAAGATGTTGGAAAAAATTATAAGGGATAGGATTTATAGTTATTTGGAGAGTAATGAATTGATAGGTGATAGTCAGCATGGTTTTGTGGCAGGTAGGTCGTGCCTTACTAACCTTATTGAGTTTTTTGAGAAAGTGACCAAGGAGGTGGATGGGGGCAAGGCAGTGGACGTGGTATATATGGATTTTAGTAAGGCGTTTGATAAGGTTCACCATGGTAGGCTTCTGCAGAAAATGCAGATGTATGGGATTGGGGGTGATCTAGGAAATTGGATCAGGAATTGGCTAGCGGATAGGAAACAGAGGGTGGTGGTTGATAGTAAATATTCATCATGGAGTGCGGTTACAAGTGGTGTACCTCAGGGATCTGTTTTGGGGCCACTGCTGTTTGTAATATTTATTAATGATCTGGATGAGGGTATAGTTGGGTGGATTAGCAAATTTGCTGATGACACCAAAGTCGGTGGTGTGGTAGACAGTGAGGAAGGGTGTCGTAGTTTGCAGGAAGACTTAGACAGGTTGCAAAGTTGGGCCGAGAGGTGGCGGATGGAGTTTAATGCGGAGAAGTGTGAGGTAATTCACTTTGGTAGGAATAACAGATGTGTTGAGTATAGGGCTAACGGGAGGACTTTGAATAGTGTGGAGGAGCAGAGGGATCTAGGTGTATGTGTGCATAGATCCCTGAAAGTTGGGAATCAAGTAGATAAGGTTGTTAAGAAGGCATATGGTGTCTTGGCGTTTATTGGTAGGGGGATTGAATTTAGGAGTCGTAGCGTTATGTTGCAACTGTACACAACTCTGGTGCGGCCGCACTTGGAGTACTGTGTGCAGTTCTGGTCCCCACATTACAGGAAGGATGTGGAGGCTTTGGAGAGGGTGCAGAGGAGGTTTACCAGGATGTTGCCTGGTATGGAGGGGAGATCCTATGAGGAGAGGCTGAGGGATTTGGGATTGTTTTCGCTGGAAAGGCGGCGGCTAAGAGGGGATCTTATTGAAACATATAAGATGATTAGAGGTTTAGATAGGGTGGATAGTGATAGCCTTTTTCCTCTGATGGAGAAATCCAGCACGAGGGGGCATGGCTTTAAATTGAGGGGGGGTAGTTATAGAACCGATGTCAGGGGTAGGTTCTTTACCCAGAGGGTGGTGAGGGATTGGAATGCCCTGCCAGCATCAGTAGTAAATGCGCCTAGTTTGGGGGCGTTTAAGAGATCCGTAGATAGGTTCATGGACGAAAAGAAATTGGTTTAGGTTGGAGGGTCACAGTTTTTTTTTTTAACTGGTCGGTGCAACATCGTGGGCCGAAGGGCCTGTTCTGCGCTGTAATGTTCTATGTTCTATGTTCTATGTTCTAGTGCGGTAAAAAAGGCCACTACAGCAAAGTCTGCAGGTCCAAACGTAAAAACGGCAGTGCAGCTTGTAACCCTCCAGAACGGAGACAATCTCCTTCGGCGTCGCAGTACCCACGAGGTCCGACCACGTGCGATCTCAGGACGGCGCCATCGTGGCAAACAGAGGAGGAGGAAGACCACCAGGAGTCGCTGCGCTTGGAGCCCTCGGCCACATGCGATTCATGGGGGCGGCCATCATGGTCCACGACGACTAGGAGCGACCAGCAGGGGTCCTCAGCATCCACATCGGCAGCATGCAGTGACGCCCAGGGGCCAACGGTGGCGTCGATCTCTCTGGATCAGACCAGGCATTTCAGACTGGAACATTCTATGATGGAGGTAAAGGTTAGTGGCAGAACTGTGAATTGTCTGTTTGACAGTGGGAGCACCGAATGTTTCATACACCCTTGAAACTGCTAAAAGGTGTGGACTCCGGGTTCTCCCTGCCAGGCAGACCATTTCCATGGCATCACAGTCCCGGTCTGTACCGATCCAAGGACAATGTATGGTAACTCTTGAGGTACAGGGCACAGTTTACGAGGAATACAGGCTCCTTGTGTTACCTCACCTTTGCGCGCCAATTCTCCTCGGACTAAATTTTATGGTCCACATGAAGAGTGTGATCCTACAGTACGGTGGGCCACTCCCTTCACTGGCCGTAGGGAGCCAGCCGCAGCCTCCAAATTGCCCAAAACGCCCCGCGTGCAATCTATCCACCCTGAAGATCACGACACCATCCCTTTTTAAAAATCTGGTACCTGGCTGCAAGCCCATCGCTACTAAAAGTAGGCGTTACAGCGCTGAGGACCGGATCTTTATTAGATCTGAGGTTCAGCGGCTCCTCAAGGAAGGGATCATACAGGCCAGTGCTAGTCCGTGGAGAGCGCAGGTCGTGGTAGTCAAAAGCGGGAACAAACCTCGGATGGTCATCGACTATAGTCAGACCATTAATAGATACACGCAGCTGGATGCGTATCCTCTCCCGCGCATTTCTGATATGGTCAATCAGATTGCGCAGTACCGAGTGTTTTCTACCATAGACCTTAAGTCCGCCTACCATCAACTCCCCATCCGCCCAGAGGACCGACAATATACGGCTTTTGAGGCGGATGGTCGTCTATACCAATTCCTCAGGGTTCCATTTGGTGTCACCAATGGGGTCTCGGTCTTCCAGCGTGCTATGGACCGAATGGTGGACCAGAACGGGTTGCGGGCTACCTTCCCGTACCTGGATAACGTCACCATCTGCGGCCATGACCAGCAGGACCACGACACGAATCTCCAACACTTTCTACGCACTGCATCTCGCCTGAATCTGACCTATAACAGGGAGAAGTGCGTATTCCGTACGCGTAGGTTAGCCATCCTCGGATACGTGGTGGAAAACGGGGTCATTGGCCCTGATCCAGACCGTATGCGCCCACTCACTGAACTTCCCTTGCCCGCTAGCACGAAAGCACTGAGGAGATGCCTCGGGTTCTTTTCGTATTATGCACAGTGGGTCCCCAACTACGCGGACAAAGCTCGTCCGCTCATTAAGTCCACGACCTTCCCACTTACGCCGGAGGCCCAATTGGCCTTCAAGGTTTTGAAAAGCGACATCTCGAAAGCCACGATGCACGCGGTGGATGAATCCATCCCTTTCCAGGTGGAGAGTGATGCATCGGACTTCGCCCTAGCCGCCACACTAAACCAGGCAGGCAGGCCCGTCGCGTTTTTTTCCCGCACCCTTCAAGGCCCAGAGATTCGGCACTCAGCGGTGGAAAAGGAGGCTCAGGCCATTGTGGAGGCAGTCAGACACTGGCGCCATTACCTGGCAGGTAAGCGGTTCACCCTGATCACGGATCAACGATCCGTGGCGTTTATGTTCAGTAACACGCAGAGGGGCAAGATCAAGAACGATAAGATCTTGCGGTGGAGAATTGAGCTCTCCACCTATAATTACGATATTATGTATCGTCCAGGGAAGCTCAATGAGCCCTCGGATGCCCTCTCGCGCGGAACATGCGCCATCATGCAGGAGGACCGCTTGAAGGCTCTCCACAATGATCTGTGTCATCCTGGAGTCACCAGACTCTACCACTTCATAAAAGCCCGCAACCTACCCTACTCGGTGGAGGAGGTCAGGTCAGTTACTAGAAGTTGTCGGATTTGCGCAGAATGCAAACCACACTTTTATCGACCAGACCGGGCACATTTGGTCAAGGCCACTCGCCCTTTTGAGAGGCTGAGTGTAGATTTTAAGGGCCCCCTTCCCTCAACGGATCGGAATGTCTATTTTCTTAACATAATAGACGAATTTTCCCGGTTTCCGTTTGTTTTCCCCTGTGCGGACACGTCGACTGCCACCGTCATCAAGGCATTCAGTGAGCTTTTTACCCTGTTCGGGTACCCCTGCTATATTCATAGCGACAGGGGCTCGTCGTTCATGAGCAACGACTTGAGGCAATTCCTGCTCTCATTCGGGATTGCCTCTAGTAGAACCACGAGCTACAACCCTAGGGGTAACGGACAGGTGGAAAGGGAGAATGCTACAGTCTGGAAGGCTGTCCTACTGGCACTGAAATCCAAGGGCCTTCCAGTCTCCCGGTGGCAGGAGGTCCTTCCAACTGCGCTCCATTCTATCCGCTCCCTCCTGTGTACGGCAACCAATGCTACTCCCCACGAGAGGATGTTCTCATTCCCTCGGAAGTCGTCCTCGGGGACCTCATTGCCAGCCTGGTTGACGTACCCAGGACCCGTCCTTCTGCGGCGCCATGTGAGGGCTCGCAAGTCCGACCCCTTGGTCGAACCGGTCCAACTCCTCCACGCCAACCCTCAGTATGCCTATGTGGCATATCCTGACGGGCGAGAGGACACTGTCTCCATTAGAGACCTGGCGCCTGCAGGGGACGTAGCAACTCCTGTCGCTCCTATTCCCCCAGTCACAGATCCACTACTCCTCATTGCTTCCCCAGACGTGGCGCGGTCAGCACCGGGACCAGTGCATAACACTTTTACTCCCATGTACAGCTTGCCTGAGACTCGGAGATCGGCGCCACCATCATCACCACCACCACCACCACCAAACGTTCCAGGATCCCCTACACCATCGCCTCATCAGGGCCGGCCGGCCCGGGAGTCTTTGAGGGGACAGCCAGATGTTGCTTTGAGAGAGCCACCGCAAGCACCTGCTCCGGTTTCGCAACCGGTGTTGAGAAGATCGCAGCGTCGGTGTGGTCCTCCAGACCGTCTGGACTTGTGAATCCTGTTATTTTTTTTGTCATTGTCTGTTTTCATCCACCCCGCCACCTTTGGTTCCTAAAGGAGGGGTGAATGTGGTGAACCATCGTTGGTTCACCACTGGGGTTGTTATTGTTGTTGTTATGGGGGTTGTACTATGTTGTTGGGATAGGGTGTTTACCTGTCCCAAGTGTTATCATGGCACACTCCAGTGGGGTCCCGCCTCCGGTGGCAGGGTATAAGACCCCCTGCTCCGGCAGGACCCCTTCAGTCTGAACGGGTGAATTTGTGTTAGTAGTTTCATTGTTAATGTATTAAAGCCTTCAGTTCTAAAGCCTTGTTTCCGGGTGCTCATTGAGGTGCATCAGGGGGGCAGTGAGGGGGACAGTGAGCGGGGGGGGACGGTGAGCGGGGGGGGACAGTGAGCGGGGGGGGCAGTGAGGGGGGGGGCAGTGAGGGGGACAGTGAGCGGGGGGGGCAGTGAGGGGGACAGTGAGCGGGGGGGGACGGTGAGCGGGGGGGCAGTGAGGGGGACAGTGAGCGGGGGGGGACGGTGAGCGGGGGGGCAGTGAGGGGGACAGTGAGCGGGGGGGACAGTGAGGGGGACAGTGAGCGGGGGGGCAGTGAGGGGGACAGTGAGCGGGGGGGGGCAGTGAGGGGGACAGTGAGCGGGGGGGACAGTGAACGGGGGGACAGTGAGCGGGGGGGGGCGGTGAGGGGGACAGTGAGCGGGGGGGGGCAGTGAGGGGGACAGTGAGCGGGGGGGGCAGTGAGGGGGACAGTGAGCGGGGGGGGGGCAGTGAGGGGGACAGTGAGCGGGGGGGGCAGTGAGAGCGATTTGTGGTGATCACCAGGAACATGGGGGGAATTGGGGAAACACTGGAAACTACACTGTCTCCCTCTCTCTCTCCCCCCGTCTCTCTCTCTCTCTCTCCCTCCGTCTCTCTCTCTCTCGTTCCCCCCATCTCTCTCTCTCTCGCTCCCTCCGCTCTCTCTCTCTCGCTCCCCCCATCTCTCTCTCTCTCGCTCTCTCCGTCTCTCTCTCTCTCTCCCCCTGTCTCTCTCTCTCTCTCTCCCCCCTCTCTCTCTCTCTCTCTCCCTCCGTCTCTCTCTCTCTCCCCCCGTCTCTCTCTCTCTCCCCCCGTCTCTCTCTCTCTCTCCCTCCGTCTCTCTCTCTCTCTATCCCCCCCCCCGTCTCTCTCTCTCTCTCCCCCATCTCTCTCTCTCTCGCTCCCTCCGTCTCTCTCTCTCTCGCTCCCCCATCTCTCTCTCTCGCTCCCTCCGTCTCTCTCTCTCTCGCTCCCCCCATCTCTCTCTCTCTCGCTCCCTCCGTCTCTCTCTCTCTCTCTCGCTCCCCCCATCTCTCTCTCTCTCGCTCCCTCCATCTCTCTCTCTCTCGCTCCCCCCATCTCTCTCTCTCTCGCTCCCTCCGTCTCTCTCTCTCTCTCGCTCCCCCATCTCTCTCTCTCTCGCTCCCTCCGTCTCTCTCTCTCTCGCTCCCCCATCTCTCTCTCTCGCTCCCTCCGTCTCTCTCTCTCTCGCTCCCCCCATCTCTCTCTCTAGCTCCCTCCGTCTCTCTCTCTCTCGCTCCCCCCATCTCTCTCTCTCTCGCTCCCTCCGTCTCTCTCTCTCTCGCTCCCCCCATCTCTCTCTCTCTCGCTCCCTCCATCTCTCTCTCTCTCGCTCCCCCCATCTCTCTCTCTCTCGCTCCCTCCGTCTCTCTCTCTCTCGCTCCCCCCATCTCTCTCTCTCTCGCTCCCTCCGTCTCTCTCTCTCTCTCGCTCCCACCATCTCTCTCTCTCGCTCCCTCCGTCTCTCCTCTCTCGCTCCCCCCCATCTCTCTCTCTCTCGCTCCCTCCGTCTCTCTCTCTCTCGCTCCCCCATCTCTCTCTCTCGCTCCCTCCGTCTCTCTCTCTCTCGCTCCCCCATCTCTCTCTCTCTCGCTCCCTCTGTCTCTCTCTCTCTCGCTCCCCCCATCTCTCTCTCTCTCGCTCCCTCCGTCTCTCTCTCTCTCACTCCCTCCGTCCCTCTCTCTCTCGCTCCCCCCGACTCTCTCTCTCGCCCCCAACTCTCTCTCTCTCGCTCTCTCCCCCGTCTCTCTCTCTCCCCCCGTCTCTCTCTCTCTCCCCCCGTCTCTCTCCCTCTCTCCCCCCCCGTCTCTTTCTCTCTCTCTCCCCCCGTCTCTCTCTCTCTCTCGCGCCCCCCGTCTCTCTCTCTCTCACTCCCCCCGTCTCTCTCTCCCTCTCTGGCTCCCCCCGTCTCTCTCTCTCCCCCCAGACTCTCTCTCGCTCTCTCCCCCGTCTCTCTCTCTCTCCCCCCGTCTCTCTCTCTCGCTCTCCCCCTGTCTCTCGCTCTCTCCCCCCGTCTCTCGCTCTCTCCCCCCGTCTCTCTCTCTCTTTCCCCCCGTCTCTCTCTTTCCCGCCGTTCTCTCTCTCTTTCCCCCCGTCTCTCTCTCTCTCTCCCCCCGTCTCTCTCTCTCTCCCCCCCCGTCTCTCTCTCTCTCCACCCCCCCGTCTCTCCCTCTTTCGCCCTCCCGTCTCTCTCTCTCGCTCCCCCCATCTCTCTCTCTCTCGCTCCCTCCGTCTCTCTCTCTCTTCTCGCTCCCCCCATCTCTCTCTCTCCGCTCCCTCCGTTTCTCTCTCTCTCGCTCCCCCCATCTCTCTCTCTCTCGCTCCCTCCGTCTCTCTCTCTCTCGCTCCGCCCATCTCTCTCTCTCTCTCTCTCTCGCTCCCTCCGTCTCTCTCTCTCTCGCTCCCCCCATCTCTCTCTCTCTCGCTCCCTCCGTCTCTCTCTCTCGCTCCCCCATCTCTCTCTCTCTCGCTCCCTCCGTCTCTCTCTCTCTCGCTCCCTCCGTCCCTCTCTCTCTCGCTCCCCCGTCTCTCTCTCTTCCCCCCAACTCTCTCTCTCTCTCGCTCTCTCCCCCGTCTCTCTCTCTCCCCCCGTCTCTCTCTCTCTCCCCCGTCTCTCTCGCTTTCGCTCTCCCCGTTTCTCTCTCTCTCTCCCCGTCTCTCTCTCCCTCTCTCTCCCCGTCTATCTCTCTCTCTCCCCGTCTCTCTCTCTCCCCGTCTCACTCTCCCCGTCTCTCTCTCTCTCTCTCTCCCCGTCTCTCTCTCTCTCTCTCCCCCCGTCTCTCTCTCTCTCCCCGTCTCTCTCTCTCTCCCTGTCTCTCTCTCTCTCTCCCCGTCTCTCTCTCTCACTCTCTCCCCGTCTCTCTCGCTTTCGCTCTCCCCGTTTCTCTCTCTCTCTCCCCGTCTCTCTCTCTCTCTCTCTCCCCGTCTCTCTCTCTCTCTCCCCGTCTCTCTCTCTCCCCGTCTCTCTCTCCCGTCTCTCTCTCTCTCTCTCTCCCCGTCTCTCTCTCTCTCTCTCCCCCCGTCTCTCTCTCTCTCTCTCTCCCCGTCTCTCTCTCTCTCTCTCTCCCCGTCTCTCTCTCTCTCTCCCGTCTCTCTCTCACTCTCTCCCCGTCTCTCTCTCTTCCCGTCTCTCTCTCTCCCGTCTCTCTCTCTCTCTCTCTCCCCGTCTCTCTCTCCCCGTCTCTCTCTCTCTCTCTCCCCGTCTCTCTCTCTCTCTCCCCATCTCTCTCTCTCCCGTCTCTCTCTCCCACTCGCTCACCCGTCTCTCGCTCTCTCTCTCCTCCCGTCTCTCTCTCTCTCCCCCTGTCTCTCTCTCTGTCTCTCGCTCCCCCGTCTCTCTCTCTCCCCGTCGCTCTCTCTCTCTCTCTTCCCGTCTCTCTCTCTCTCTCTCTCCCCGTCTCCTCTCCCGTCTTCTCTCTCTCTCTCCCCCCATTCTCTCTCTCCCCCGTCTCTCTCCCCGTCTCTCTCTCCCACTCGCTCACCCGTCTCTCTCTGTCTCTCTCTCCCCGTCTCTCTCGCTCACTCGCTCACCCGTCTCTCTCTCTCTCTCCCCCCCGTCTCTCTCTCTCTCTCGCTCCCCCCGTCTCTCTCTCTCTCCCCGTCGCTCTCTCTCTCTCTTCCCGTCTCTCTCTCTCTCTCTCTCTCACCGTCTCTCTCTCTCTCTCTCCCAGTCTCTCTCCCGTCTCTCTCTCTCTCTCCCCGTCTCTCTCTCTCTCTCTCCCGTCTCTCTCTCTCACTCGCTCACCCGTCTCTTTCTGTCTCTCTCTCTCCCTCTCGCTCCCCCGTCTCTCTCTCTCGCTCTCCGTCTCTCTCTCTCTCTCTCTCGCTCCCCGTCTCTCTCTCTTTCGCTCTCCGTCTCTCTCTCTCTCTCTCTCCGTCTCTCTCTCTCTCTCCCCCGTCTCTCTCTCTCTCTCTCCGTCTCTCTCTCTCTCTCTCGTCTCTCTCTCTCTCCCATCTCTCTCTCTCTCTCTCCCTGTCTCTCTCTCTCTCTCTCTCCCCATCTCTCTCTCTCCCCGTCTCTCTCTCTCTCCCTCTCCCCGTCTCTCTCTCTCTCTCTCTCCCCCGTCTCTCTCTCTCTCTCTCCCCGTCTCTCTCTCTCTCTCTCTCTCTCCCGTCTCTCTCTCTCTCTCTCTGATGCGCGACAATTAAGCACGTGGAACCAAGGCTTCGATATTGAAGGCTTTTATTGTGTAACAATGGAACTACTAACACGAATACACCAGTTCAGACTGAAGGGGTCCTGCCGGAGCAGAGGGTCTTATACCTCGCCACCGTAGGCGGGACCCCACTGGAATGTGCCATGGTAACTCTTATAACAGGTAAACACCCTAACCCAACAACATTGTACAACCCCCACAGTAGCAACACCCTAGCCCAACAGTAACATAATAACAACCCCCAGTGGTGAACCAACGATGGTTCACCACATTCACCCTTCCTTTAAGAACAAAAGGTGGCGGGGTGCAAGAAAAAAACAGGTCATATATACAGAATTCACAAGTCCAGACGGTCTGGAGGACCGCACCGACGCTGTGATCTCCTCAACACCGGTTGCGAAACCGGAGCAGGTGCTTGCGGTGGCGTTCTCTCCAAAACAGCGTCCGGCTGTCCCCTCAAGGACTCCCGGGCCGGCTGGCCCTGGTGAGGCGATGGTGCAGGGGATCCTGGAACCTTTGGTGGTGGTGGTGGTGGTGATGATGGTGGCGCCGATCTCCGAGTCTCAGGCAAGCTGTACATGGGAGTAAAAGTGTTATGCACTGGTCCCGGTGCTGACCGCGCCACGTCTGGGGAAGCAATGAGGAGTAGTGGATTCGTGACTGGGGGAATAGGAGCGACAGGAGTTGCTACGTCCCCTGCAGGCGCCAGGTCTCTAATGGAGACAGTGTCCTCTCGCCCGTCAGGATATGCCACATAGGCATACTGAGGGTTGGCGTGGAGGAGTTGGACCGGTTCGACCAAGGGGTCGGACCTGCGAGCCCTCACATGTCGCCGCAGAAGGACGGGTCCTGGGTACGTCAACCAGGCTGGCAATGAGGTTCCCGAGGACGACTTCCGAGGGAATGAGAACATCCTCTCGTGGGGAGTAGCATTGGTTGCCGTACACAGGAGGGAGCGGATAGAATGGAGCGCATTTGGAAGGACCTCCTGCCAACGGGAGACTGGAAGGCCCCTGGATTTCAGTGCCAGTAGGACAGCCTTCCAGACTGTAGCATTCTCCCTTTCCACCTGTCCGTTACCCCTAGGGTTGTAGCTCGTGGTTCTACTAGAGGCAATCCCGAATGAGAGCAGGAATTGCCTCAAGTCGTTGCTCATGAACGACGAGCCCCTGTCGCTATGAATGTAGCAGGGGTACCCGAACAGGGTAAAAAGCTCACTGAATGCCTTGATGACGGTGGCAGTCGACGTGTCCGCACAGGGGACAACAAACGGAAACCGGGAATACTCGTCTATTATGTTGAGGAAATAGACATTCCGATCCGTTGAGGGAAGCGGGCCCTTAAAATCCACACTCAGCCTCTCAAAAGGGCGAGTGGCCTTGACCAATTGTGCCCGGTCTGGTCGATAAAAGTGTGGTTTGCATTCTGCGCAAATCCGACAGCTTCTCGTCACTGACCTGACATCCTCCACCGAGTAGGGCAGGTTGCGGGCTTTGACGAAGTGGTAGAGTCTGGTGACTCCAGGATGACACAGATCATTGTGGAGAGCCTTCAAGCGGTCCTCCTGCATGATGGCGCATGTTCCGCGCGAGAGGGCATCCGAGGGCTCATTGAGCTTCCCTGGACGATACATAATATCGTAATTATAGGTGGAGAGCTCAATTCTCCACCGCAAGATCTTATCGTTCTTGATCTTGCCCCTCTGCGTGTTGCTGAACATAAACGCCACGGATCGTTGATCCGTGATCAGGGTGAACCGCTTCCCTGCCAGGTAATGGCGCCAGTGTCTGACTGCCTCCACAATGGCCTGAGCCTCCTTCTCCACCGCTGAGTGCCGAATTTCGGGGCCTTGGAGGGTGCGGGAAAAGAACGCGACGGGCCTGCCTGCCTGGTTTAGTGTGGCGGCTAGGGCGAAATCAGATGCATCACTCTCCACCTGGAAAGGGATGGATTCATCCACCGCGTGCATCGTGGCTTTCGAGATGTCGCTTTTCAAAGCCTTGAAGGCCAATTGGGCCTCCGGCGTAAGTGGGAAGGTCGTGGACTTAATGAGCGGACGAGCTTTGTCCGCGTAGTTGGGGACCCACTGTGCATAATACGAAAAGAACCCGAGGCATCTCCTCAGTGCTTTCGTGCTAGCGGGCAAGGGAAGTTCAGTAAGTGGGCGCATACGGTCTGGATCAGGGCCAATGACCCCGTTTTCCACCACGTATCCGAGGATGGCTAACCTGCGCGTACGGAATACGCACTTCTCCCTGTTATAGGTCAGATTCAGGCGAGATGCAGTGCGCAGAAAGTGTTGGAGATTCGTGTCGTGGTCCTGCTGGTCATGGCCGCAGATGGTGACGTTATCCAGGTACGGGAAGGTAGCCCGCAACCCGTTCTGGTCCACCATTCGGTCCATAGCACGCTGGAAGACCGAGACCCATTGGTGACACCAAATGGAACCCTGAGGAATTGGTATAGACGACCATCCGCCTCAAAAGCCGTATATTGTCGGTCCTCTGGGCGGATGGGGAGTTGATGGTAGGCGGACTTAAGGTCTATGGTAGAAAACACTCGGTACTGCGCAATCTGATTGACCATATCAGAAATGCGCGGGAGAGGATACGCATCCAGCTGCGTATAACGATTAATGGTCTGACTATAGTCGATGACCATCCGAGGTTTGTTCCCGCTTTTGACTACCACGACCTGCGCTCTCCACGGACTAGCACTGGCCTGTATGATCCCTTCCTTGAGGAGCCGCTGAACCTCAGATCTAATAAAGATCCGGTCCTCAGCGCTGTAACGCCTACTTTTAGTAGCGATGGGCTTGCAGCCAGGTACCAGATTTTTAAAAAGGGATGGTGTAGTGATTTTCAGGGTGGATAGATTGCATGCGGGGCGCTTTGGGCAATTTGGAGGCTGCGGCTGATTCCCTACTGCCAGTGAAGGGAGTGGCCCACCGTACTGTAGGATCACACTCTTCATGTGTACCATAAAGTTTAGTCCGAGGAGAATTGGCGCACAAAGGTGAGGTAGCACCAAGGAGCCTGTATTGCTCGTAAATTGTGCCCTGTACCTCAAGAGTTACCATACATCGTCCTTGGATCGGTACAGACCGGGACCGTGATGCCATGGAAATTGTCTGCTTGGCAGGGAGAACCCGGAGTCCACACCTTTTAGCAGTTTCAGGGTGTATGAAACTTTCGGTGCTCCCACTGTCAAACAGACAATTCACAGTTCGACCACTAACCTTTATATCCATCATGGAATTTTCAAGTCTGTAGTGCCTGGTCTGGTCCAGGGAGATCGACGCCACCGTTGGCCCCTGGGCGTCACTGCATGCTGCCGATGTTGATGCTGAGGACCCCTGCTGGTCGCTCCTAGTCGTCGTGGACCATGATGGCCGCCCCCATGAATCGCACGTGGGCGAGGGCGCCAAACGCAGCGACTCCTGGTGGTCTTCCTCCTCCTCCGTCAGCCACGATGGCGCCGTCCTGGGTTCGCACGTGGTCGGACCTCGTGGGTACTGCGACGCCGAAGGAGATTGTCTCCGTTCTGGAGGGTTACAAGCTGCACTGCCGTTTTAGGCTTGGACCTGCAGACTTTGCCGTAGTGGACCTTTTTTACCGCACTGGCTGCAGATTGCCGTTCTTGCCGGACACTGTTGCCATGGATGCTTGGCCCCACCACAAAAATAGCATCGCTGGCCACCTGGAGCTGCCGCCGTCGTCGGATCGATCTGGGAGCGCGGGTTAGCGGGGCGAGGAGGGAGCTGAGCTTGCTCCAGCCACGTTGACTGCACGTGGTCCTCGGGGTACAGCGCCAAGCTCTTCGACGCCGCTTCCAGCATCACGGCCATCTCCATTGCTTGGGTCAAGTCGAGTTTCCCCTTTTCCAGCAATTTAAGCCGGATGTACGAGGACCCTACCCCTGCTACGAACGCGTCTCGGGCGAGGTCGTACATATATTGTTCGGCTGGATACGTCTTTACAATCGCAACCCCTGGCAAGCTGCAGGAGCTCATTGGCGTAGTCCTCCATGGTTTCGCCCGACTGCCGACGTCGTGTAGCGAGGAGGTAACGAGCGTGTATCTCGTTGGGTGGCTTCGTGTATCGTTTTTTTAGGAGGTCGACGGCCCTCGGGTAAGTGGGAGCTGCACGAATGGCGAGATAAATCGTGTCGCTTACCCTTGCGTGGAGGACCTGGAGTTTGTCGCTGTCTGTAGTGATAGCTACCGAGGCTGCCAGGTAGTCCTCGAAACACTTCCACCAATGGTCGAATGTGTTAGCGGCACCGACCGCACGTGGGTCCAGCGTCAGACGATCCGGTTTTAAGATCTGTTCCATACTCTTTTTTTTGTACAGCTGTGAGTTTTCTGTTACACAATAAAATTGATGCGCGACAATTAAGCACGTGGAACCAAGGCTTCGATATTGAAGGCTTTTATTGTGTAACAATGGAACGACTAACACGAATACACCAGTTCAGACTGAAGGGGTCCTGCCGGAGCAGGGGGTCTTATACCTCGCCACCGGAGGCGGGACCCCACTGGAATGTGCCATGATAACACTTATAACAGGTAAACACCCTAACCCAACAACATAGTACAACCCCCACAGTAACAACACCCTAGCCCAACAGTAACATAATAACAACCCCCAGTGGTGAACCAACGATGGTTCACCACACTCGCTCACCCGTCTCTCTCTGTCTCTCTCTCTCCCTCTCGCTCCCCCG
>NW_027593342.1:5000-12500 GCF_964213995.1 Mustelus asterias
GGCCCTAACCCTAACCAAAGCCCTAGCCCTAGCCCTAACCCTAACACTAACCCTAACCCTAACCCTAACCCTAGCCCAAACCCTAACCCTAACCAAAGCGCTAACCCTAGCCCTAACCCTAACACTAACCCTAACCCTAACCCTAACCCTAGCCCAAACCCTAACCCTAACACTAACCCTAACCCTAGCCCAAACCCTAACCCTAACCGTGGCCCTAACCCTAACCAAAGCCCTAACCCTAGCCCTAACCCTAACACTAACCCTAACCCTAACACTAACCCTAGCCCTAGCCCAAAACCTAACCCAAACCCTAACCAAAGCCCTAACCCTCGCCCAAACCCTAACCCTAACCCTAACCGTGGCCCTAGCCCTAACCAAAGCCCTAACCCTAGCCCTAACCCTAACACTAACCCTAACCCTAACACTAACCCTAACCCTAGCCCAAACCCTAACCCTAACCCTGACCAAAGCCCTAACCCTAGCCCTAACCCTAACACTAACCCTAACCCTAACCCTAGCCCAAACCCTAACCCTAACCCTAACCGTGGCCCTAGCCCAAACCCTAACCCTAACCCTTACCAAAGCCCTAACCCTAGCCCTAACCCTAACACTAACCCTAACCCTAACCCTAACCCTAGCCCAAACCCTAACCCTAACCGTGGCCCTAACCCTAACCCTAACCAAAAGCCCTAACCCTAGCCCTCACCCTAACACTAACCCTAACCCTAACCCTAACACTAGCCCTAACCCTAACCCTAACCCTAACCGTGGCCCTAACCCTAACCATAGCCCTAACGCTAGCCCTAACCCTAACACTAAGCCTAACCCTAGCCCGAGCCCTAGCCCTAACCCTAACCCTAGCCTAACCCTAAGCCTAACCCTAAGGGAGCAATTTGAAAGTGTGGCCGGCGCGAGGGACGCCTGTGCGGGCGTGGAGAGTCGATGTGGAGTCCTTGTGAGCATGGAGTGTGTTGTAAGGGCGTGTTTCTGCCTGTGCCTTGACCCTAACACTAACCCTAACCCTAGCGCTAACCCTAACCGTAGCCGTCACCCGAACCCTAACCCGAGCCCTAGCCCTAGCCCTAACCCTAACCCTAACCCTAACGGAGCAATTTGAAAGTGTGGCCGGCGTGAGGGGCGCCTGTGCGGGCGTGGAGAGTCAATGTGGAGTGCTTGTGAGCATGGAGTGTGTAGTAAGGGCGTGTTTCTGCCTGTGCCTTGACCCTAACCCTAACCCGAACCCTAACCCTAACCGCGGGTGCGGGGGGTTGAACAAACACCGGGGAAGCCATTAACCACCAGCGGGGAGTACATTAAGCAGTTGCCCTTAGTCTCAGGAGCAGCGGGGAACAGATTATCCAACAGCCGGGAAAACATTCACCAACTTCGGGGGAAAACATGAACGAAATATCGGGAAGACATGAACCAACGGCAGGCAAAACACTGGGGAAGCCAGGAACCAACAACGGGGAGTACACTAAGCAGCTGCCCTTAGTCTCAGGAGTAGCGGGGAAGAGATTAAGCAGCAGCCGGGAAAAGATCAGCCAACCGCGGGGGAACTCATTAACCAGTGTCGTGGGAACGCATTAACCAGTTTCGTGGGAACTCATTAACCAGTTTCGGGAAAACTTCCACCAAAGGCGGGGAAAGCATCAACCAACGGCGGGGAAGCCATTGTCCAACAGGGGGGGGGGAGCACATCAAGCAGCTGCCCTTAGTCTCAGGAGCAGCGGGGAAGAGATTAAGCAGCAGCCGGGAAAAGATCAGCCAACCGCGGGGGAACTCATTAACCAGTTTCGTGGGAACTCATTAACCAGTTTCGGGAAACCGTCCACCTAAGGCGGGGAAAACATCAAACAACGGCGGGGAAGCCATTGTCCAACAGGGGGGAGCACATTAAGCAGCTGCCCTTAGTATCAGGAGCAGCGGGGATCAGATTAAGCAACAGCCGGGAAAAGATCAGGAAACCGCGGGGGAACTCATTAACCAGTTTCGTGGGAACTCATTAACCAGTTTCGGGAAAACATCAACCAAAGGCGGGGAAAGCATCAACCAACGGCGGGGAAGCCACTGTCCAACAGTGGGGAGCACATTAAGCAGCTGCCCTTAGTCTCAGGAGCAGCGGGGATCAGATTAAGCAACAGCCTGGGAAAAGATCAACCAACCGCGGGGGAACTCATTAACCAGTTTCCTGGGAACTCATTAACCAGTTTCGTGGGAACTCATTAACCAGTTTCGGGAAAACCTCCACCAAAGGCGGGGAAAGCATGAACCAACGGCGGGGAAGCCATTGTCCAACCGGGGGGAGCACATTAAGCAGCTGCCCTTAGTATCAGGAGCAGCGGGGTACAAATGAACCAGCAGCGGGGAAAACAGCTTCGTGGGAACTCATTAACCAGTTTCGGGGGAACTCATTAACCAGTTTCGGGAAAACGTCCACCAAAGGCGGGGAAAACATCAACCAACGGCGGGGAAGCCATTGTCCAACGGGGGGGAGCACATTAAGCAGCTGCCCTAAGTATCAGGAGCAGCGGGGATCAGATTAAGCAACAGCCGGGAAAAGATCAACCAACCGCGGGGGAACTCATTAACCAGTTTCGTGGGAACTCATTAACCAGTTTCGGGGGAACTCATTAACCAGTTTCGGGAAAACATCAACCAGAGGCGGGGAAAGCATCAACCAACGGCGGGGAAGCCTTCGTCCAACAGGGGGGAGCACATTAAGCAGCTGCCCTTAGTATCAGGAGCAGCGGGGTGCAAATGAACCAGCAGCGGGGAAAACAACTTCGTGGGAACTCATTAACCAGTTTCGTGGGAACTCATTAACCAGTTTCGGGAAAACATCCACCAGAGGCGGGTAAAGCATCAACCAACGGCGGGGAAGCCATTGTCCAACAGGGGGCAGTACATTAAGCAGCTGCCCTTAGTATCAGGAGCTGCGGGGATCAGACTAAGCAACAGCCGGGAAAACATTAACCAACTTCGGGGGAACTCATTAACCAATTATTTGATGACCGGTAGGCGGCGCTCTATCGGCTTCGGCGACCGGCGGGTGGCGGTTCGGGGTCGTGGCGACCCGGGGCGAGGCGGCCCGGCCGTTGAAATCGCGAAAAAACGCGTTTTTAAAAAGAACCGTCGGTCCCCATCGGGATGGATTTGACCCCCTCATGCCGCCGTCGGGACCTCTTCGGCGGCATGACTACCGGAGGTGTTCCCGCCGAGGTGGACACTTGCATTTTCTGGCACGGTGGGTTGGCGGGGTACCTGCAGAATAGCAGGAAGGCGATGGCAATGACATGTGGCAACTCATTAACCAGTTTTGACTTTGCTGCATTGAAGGCGGAAAATCGAAACAGGGCCCCGCTCGAGCCCCCAGGTCTGCCGGGACCGCACCGGGCCGCCGCCCCGACGGCCGTTCGGCCAGAATGGGCTAGTATTTCTCCGGATTTTTGGCCGTTTTTCCGACTTTTTCGGACGTCGGAAAAGCGGCGGCCTGGCCACCGGCCGCGGCCGGGGGTGCCTTCCCCTCGAGCGAGGGCCCGGAATTCACCCGTTTGCAGCCCCGGAGGAGCTCCGCCGGCGGCCGGAATGGTTGAGACCATCGGCCGCGCTGAACGGAGCTCGGGTAACTCATTAACCAAACTGGACTTGGCCCCTGGCGCAGGAGGGGGGGTCCAGGTGAGGGCTGGCAGGCCGTGGCCACCCGGCAGCAGTGATGCACCCGCGATGGCGGTAGTCCTTCCGATTCGGAGGCTCCCTGGCCCCGCAGAGCAAAAATGGGAGCCGCACGGAGCTCTATGAAGTCAGATCCGGTCGGTGGTGGCGGGGCAGGGTGCACGGTTTCCCGCAGAGCTCGGCGGATCCGTCCCGCCGAGGTGGCCACTCGCATTTTCTGGCAGGGGAGTCCCGAGGCTGGTTAACCAGTTACCCCCGGAAGTGGGGATGGAGTTGAGATTGAACCGTTTTGCGGGGCCTCCGGGCCCCTTCCCCGGTAGGACTACCGGGGCACACCCCGCCGAGGTGGCCACTTGCATTTTCTGGCACGGGGGGTTGGCGGGGTACCTGCAGAATAGCAGGAAGGCGATGGCAATGACATGTGGCAACTCATTAACCAGTTTTGAGTTTGCTGCATTGAAGGAGGAAAATCGAAGCAGGGCCCCGCTCGAGCCCCCAGGTCTGCCGGGACCGCACCGGGCCCGCCGCCCCGACGGCCGTTCGGCCAGATTGGGCTAGTATTTCCCCGGATTTTCGGCCGTTTTTCCGACTTTTTCGGCCGTCGGAAAAGCGGCGGCCTGGGCACCGGCCGCGGCCGGGGGTGCCTTCCCCTCGAGCGAGGGCCCGGACCTCACCCGGTTGCAGCCCCGGGTGGGGCTCCGCCGGCGGCCGGAATGGTTGAGACCATCGGCCGCGCTGAACGGAGGTCTGGTAAATCATTAACCAAACTGGACTTAGTCTCTGGCAAGAGAGATGGTCCAGCCGACGGGCACGACCGAGGGCCCGGACCTCACCCGGCTGCAGCCCCGGGTGGGGCTCCGCCGGCGGCCGGAATGGTTGAGACCATCGGCCGCGCTGAACGGAGGTCTGGTAAATCATTAACCAAACTGGACTTAGTCTCTGGCAAGAGAGATGGTCCAGCCGACGGGCACGACCGAGGGCCCGGACCTCACCCGGCTGCAGCCCCGGGTGGGGCTCCGCCGGCGGCCGGAATGGTTGAGACCATCGGCCGCGCTGAACGGAGGTCTGGTAAATCATTAACCAAACTGGACTTAGTCTCTGGCAAGAGAGATGGTCCAGCCGACGGGCACGACCGAGGGCCCGGACCTCACCCGGTTGCAGCCCCGGGTGGAGCTCCGCCGGCGGCCGGAATGGTTGAGACCATCGGCCGCGCTGAACGGAGGTCTGGTAAATCATTAACCAAACTGGACTTAGTCTCTGGCAAGAGAGATGGTCCAGCCGACGGGCACGACCGAGGGCCCCGGACCTCACCCGGTTGCAGCCCCGGGTGGAGCTCCGCCGGCGGCCGGAATGGTTGAGACCATCGGCCGCGCTGAACGGAGCTCTGGTAAATCATTAACCAAACTGGACTTAGTCTCTGGCAAGAGAGATGGTCCAGCCGACGGGCACGACCGAGGGCCCCGGACCTCACCCGGTTGCAGCCCCGGGTGGAGCTCCGCCGGCGGCCGGAATGGTTGAGACCATCGGCCGCGCTGAACGGAGCTCTGGTAAATCATTAACCAAACTGGACTTAGTCTCTGGCAAGAGAGATGGTCCAGCCGACGGGCACGACCGAGGGCCCCGGACCTCACCCGGTTGCAGCCCCGGGTGGAGCTCCGCCGGCGGCCGGAATGGTTGAGACCATCGGCCGCGCTGAACGGAGCTCTGGTAAATCATTAACCAAACTGGACTTAGTCTCTGGCAAGAGAGATGGTCCAGCCGACGGGCACGACCGAGGGCCCCGGACCTCACCCGGTTGCAGCCCCGGGTGGAGCTCCGCCGGCGGCAGGAATGGTTGAGACCATCGGCCGCGCTGAACGGAGCTCTGGTAAATCATTAACCAAACTGGACTTAGTCTCTGGCAAGAGAGATGGTCCAGACGACGGGCACGGTGGCAGAGTTAGCCGAACTTGACTTAGCCTCTGGCCGCAGAGAGGGTCCATCAAACGGGGCACGGTGGGAGATTAAGCCGCACTAGGCTCAGGCTCTGGCCACGGGAGGGTGGCCCAGGTGTGAGCCGGCAGTAAATGGTGAACCAGTGAAAAGCCAGCACCCGAGGGTGCGGTTGTGCTGCCGACTTGGAGGCTCCCTGTGCCCGCAGAGCAAAAATGTGAGCACAGACGGAAGTCTATGAAGTCAGATCCGGTCGGCGGTCGCCAGGCTCGGTGCATGGTTTCCCGCAGAGGTTGGTGGATCCGTCCCGCCGAGGTGGGCACCTGCATTTTCTGGCACAAGTGTCCGGAGGCTGGTTAATGAGTTGCCGCCGGTAGCCCGCATGGAGTTGCGATTGACCCGTTTTGCGGGCCCCCCAGGCCTCATTCTCGGTAGGACTACCGGGCCGCACCCCGCCGAGGTGGACACCTGCATTTTCTGGCAGGGGGGGTTGGCGGGGTGCCCGGGGATTTTCGGGAACTCGTTTTTCAGAACATTTTTTGGCTAGCGGTGTCAGTTTGAAAGTACCCAGGAAAGTGCTACTTCACAAAAGGGGACTTTTTCCAAATATATAACCTCTTGAAGAGCACCTCAGTGTCGGAGGGGGCAGACACTTTACTTCATTTATGGCTAATTCCTCGGGTACGTTCTGGAAAACGGACAGAGTTGCCTGGCCGGTGGTGACTCTTTGGCAGATACATATATATATATATATATATTACGGCTTTTTCTATATATGTATCAAAGTGTGATAAACACTTGTGCAAAAAAACCAGACAACGGAATTGACGGCACTTTGTAAACGGCCTGCAAAGTACAAAGTCTGAGTTTTTTAAAAAAGTGGCACTCGGTGGTAGGGAGTGCCGGCGCTTTGAAACGGCACAGATGCCACGTTCCCTTGGGTTGCACTTCGTTCTGTGAGGCCTTAAAGTGCGTGCCCAGAAACCTCTGAATGCAAAAGGCGCGCACGCCGGTAGTGGGCTGCAACAATCAGTGCGTTTGCCTATCCATGCCTAAGCCTGGCGACCCTGCGGGCGATGATGGCATGTCTTGGGCGTTGGCCATGGACTGGGTCGGGCTTGACAGTTCGTGCTCTTCGCCTGTGACATATCCGGACTGACCGGACGCTCGTGTTCGACGCGGTAGGGCCCTTGGCGGGTTCATCGTTGATGCGCTGGTGCTTCAGGCTGAGCGGTTGTCCCTCTGTGGTCCCGACTGCACATCGGGCGGACACCGAGCGAGTCGGTTGGCAGAACTTTCCGTTTGGACTCTCCTCCGTGTGAGGCCGAGGCGCCCGTGTGCGTTACGGTAGTGGCACTTGACGGACCCGTGGAACGGGGCGGTGGTCTGCGGACGCCGCGTGGGGCACCCGTTCCTCAGGCCGTGCACACCATTTCTCTGGCAAGTCCGAGGGCGGCGGTGGCAGCACCACACGTGTCTGGGCACTGTGGCAAACTCCTTCTGTGTGCGTGCCTGCCCCGCCGTCAATTCTGTTGGTACCCGTTTGTTGCACCGAAATACAAAGAGCGGAACCGAGCACCGGCTTCCCTGTCAGGGGGGGAAGACCCGTGTGCAACACCTTACCCCTGAGGGCGACACAGCCCCGGCCGGCTTTGACTACCGTGCCGTTGGGGGAGCGGAGAGGGCCGCTCCCACCGACCCGATCGCAACCAGACGGCTTCACTGACGCCGGCACGCCGCGTACTCGTCCTTCCTGCAAAGTCGCGCGACCATGTTTAAGAGCAAGGGCAAATGAGCAAAGGCCCACGACAAACCGTAGTGAACAAAGGGAAATAATTCCTGAACTGATTATAACAAGAACGAAAGGGCTAACATATATGAAAAATGGTGGTT
>NW_027593342.1:17500-20000 GCF_964213995.1 Mustelus asterias
GCCTCTGGCTGTTGCGGGGCGTGACGGCGCGTGTCGGGCTCCGGCCCGTCACCCACGCCGGCACTCAACGCCTGCGAGCGCCCTGTTTCCTCCGAGAAAGGTTTTTCGCTTGATTGTCGCTCGAGTGCGTGTGCCTCCGGGGCTCACGCCGTGGTACGCGCCAGGCTGGGGCTCCACCGTCACGTCGGCGGGGGAGCGTTTAGCGCGTCCCAGGATCGGACAACCTCTCCGGGGGCCCGAGCCGAAACCCGACACGGTATAAAAGTCGTAACAAGGTTTCTGTTGGTGAACACGTTGTGAAGGATCTTTGTCGGCCGGGGGCCCGCCACCTCTCCGGGGAGGGCGGCCCGTCACTCCTTGAACGCGAAGGCTGGCGCCGGTTGGGCCAGGCAGGAGAGCCTCACGGGGGCCGGCCCCGGGGCCAGGTATCGGACAACCTCTCCGGGGGCCCGAACCGAAACCCGTAACACAGAATAAAAATCGTAACAAGGTTTCTGTTGGTGAACACGTTGTGAAGGATCTTTGTCGGCCGGGGGCCCGCCACCTCTCCGGGGAGGGCGGCCCGTCACTCCTTGAACTCGAAGGCTGCGCCGGTTGGGCCAGGCAGGAGAGCCTCACGGGGGTTGGCCCCGGGGCCGTGGCCCGTACTGACGCTGGCGCCTCCCACGCGGGTGGGAGGTCACACCGACAATTTCGCCGTACCCGTCGAACGGGCCTGGTCACCCGTACGCACGTTCCGCCGAAGCCGGGCGACGTCGATCTCGGTCCCACTCGGTTGGGCCGGCGCGCGGGCGCCGCCACCGACGAGCACGCACACGCTCGGTTGCACGCCGGCAAGTCCATGCGGGTGCCGCACACGCTACGCCTGCGCCGTTGGAAGGGCTTCGCCGTTGGCTTCGTAGGGTGTCTTTGCAGTCCGTCCGAGAGGTGGGGGCACGCACGGCAACACGGCCGGCCTGCCTGCGTGGGACGATGCGGTCCTTTCGTTCAGCGGTTCGGCGGTTTGGCCGGCGCGAGCAGACGCTCGGAGGGAGACGGTGGCGTCAGCCACGCACTCACTCCGCTTCTGCAGTCCGGTCCACTCCGCCCGTTCTAGCTGCTCGTTTGGTCCCTCGCCCGCCAGCAGACCGTTCCGCCGACGGTGCTCCTCCTCCGCAGCGACTTCTGCCTAGCCGCTCTGCCGGGTGCGATGTCACCGGCGTCCGCACCGATCCTCGGCACGGCGCGTGTGCGCACCTGTGGGCCGCCGCCCCGTGCTCCACGTCCGTCTGTGTGTGCCCGCTGTGGGGACCGTCTTCCTCTCGCCTTGGCGACGGCTTGCGGGCTGCGACGTGACCTTGCCACCGCCTTGCAGCATTACATCCGCAGTTGAAACGAAGAGAGCTGCTGCGGGCTTGGGTGCTTGTCCTGGCGGCTTGTCGACGGGACCACGGTGAACGGCCACTGTGTGACTCCGCAGGGAGACGTTCTGGTGCAGTCAGGGGCCTTTTTGTCTCCCGCCGCGGTGAAGCTTTGGTCGCATTCTAGTCACTCTCTTCAAAGCCCGGTGAGGGGTACCTGTTCATGCTCACCATTCCTCCGGCACCCGTGTGCGGAGGGTGGGTGCGAGGTTTAAAGATTCGTTGTCCGCCTGTCGGTCCGGTCTGGTCTCGTGCTGACTTGAGCGAGCGTCCACCGCGTTCGAGAGAATGTGCCTGTCCGCGGGGGCAGCCGCGCTTGCGAGCGTTCCGCCGCGCCCCCTTCCCCAGCCCGCCGAGGTTGGGGCGTGCGGGGTCGGCTTGCGCCCGTAGCGTCGGCCTGTCCTCCGCGGCTTGCACCCGACTCAGTCCGCTGCGGCCTCGCCTCGACTCTCGAGCCTACCGCCAGACGGTGACACCAGAGAACTCTGCCTCTGGCTGTTGCGGGGCGTGACGGCGCGTGGCGGGCCCCGGCCCCTCACCCACGCCGGCACTCAACGCCTGCGAGCGCCCTGATTCCTCCTTTTTTTCGCTTGATTGTCGCTCGAGTGCGTGCGCCTCCGGGCTCACGCCGTGGTACGCGCCAGGCTGGGGCTCCACCGTCACGTCGGCGGGGGAGCGTTTTGCGCGTCCCAGGATCGGGCAACCGATCCGAAACCCGATACAACTTTTAGCGGTGGATCACTCGGCTCGTGCGTCGATGAAGAACGCAGCTAGCTGCGAGAATTAATGTGAATTGCAGGACACATTGATCATCGACACTTTGAACGCACTTTGCGGCCCCGGGTTCCTCCCGGGGCTACGTCTGTCTGAGGGTCGCTTGACAATCAATCGCACTTCGCGCGCATCCGTGCGCCGAAGAGCGCGGCTGGGGTGTCGCAGAGGTGCCGTCCTCTCTGTCCCCCTAAGTGCAGACCCAGAGTAATCCGCGTCGGAGAGCTTGACCTCTTGGGTGCCGGCGTCCGCCTCCGGGCTCGTCGGCACTGCCCGCTCCCGCACTGGCCCAGCCACCTCGGGGTCGCCGGCACGGCTGTCATCGGGTT
>NW_027593342.1:27500-34013 GCF_964213995.1 Mustelus asterias
GTCACCCGAACCCTAACCCGAGCCCTAGCCCTAGCCCTAACCCTAACCCTAACCCTAACGGAGCAATTTGAAAGTGTGGCCGGCGTGAGGGGCGCCTGTGCGGGCGTGGAGAGTCAATGTGGAGTGCTTGTGAGCATGGAGTGTGTAGTAAGGGCGTGTTTCTGCCTGTGCCTTGACCCTAACCCTAACCCGAACCCTAACCCTAACCGCGGGTGCGGGGGGTTGAACAAACACCGGGGAAGCCATTAACCACCAGCGGGGAGTACATTAAGCAGTTGCCCTTAGTCTCAGGAGCAGCGGGGAACAGATTATCCAACAGCCGGGAAAACATTCACCAACTTCGGGGGAAAACATGAACGAAATATCGGGAAGACATGAACCAACGGCAGGCAAAACACTGGGGAAGCCAGGAACCAACAACGGGGAGTACACTAAGCAGCTGCCCTTAGTCTCAGGAGTAGCGGGGAAGAGATTAAGCAGCAGCCGGGAAAAGATCAGCCAACCGCGGGGGAACTCATTAACCAGTGTCGTGGGAACGCATTAACCAGTTTCGTGGGAACTCATTAACCAGTTTCGGGAAAACTTCCACCAAAGGCGGGGAAAGCATCAACCAACGGCGGGGAAGCCATTGTCCAACAGGGGGGGGGGAGCACATCAAGCAGCTGCCCTTAGTCTCAGGAGCAGCGGGGAAGAGATTAAGCAGCAGCCGGGAAAAGATCAGCCAACCGCGGGGGAACTCATTAACCAGTTTCGTGGGAACTCATTAACCAGTTTCGGGAAACCGTCCACCTAAGGCGGGGAAAACATCAAACAACGGCGGGGAAGCCATTGTCCAACAGGGGGGAGCACATTAAGCAGCTGCCCTTAGTATCAGGAGCAGCGGGGATCAGATTAAGCAACAGCCGGGAAAAGATCAGGAAACCGCGGGGGAACTCATTAACCAGTTTCGTGGGAACTCATTAACCAGTTTCGGGAAAACATCAACCAAAGGCGGGGAAAGCATCAACCAACGGCGGGGAAGCCACTGTCCAACAGTGGGGAGCACATTAAGCAGCTGCCCTTAGTCTCAGGAGCAGCGGGGATCAGATTAAGCAACAGCCTGGGAAAAGATCAACCAACCGCGGGGGAACTCATTAACCAGTTTCCTGGGAACTCATTAACCAGTTTCGTGGGAACTCATTAACCAGTTTCGGGAAAACCTCCACCAAAGGCGGGGAAAGCATGAACCAACGGCGGGGAAGCCATTGTCCAACCGGGGGGAGCACATTAAGCAGCTGCCCTTAGTATCAGGAGCAGCGGGGTACAAATGAACCAGCAGCGGGGAAAACAACTTCGTGGGAACTCATTAACCAGTTTCGTGGGAACTCATTAACCAGTTTCGGGGGAACTCATTAACCAGTTTCGGGAAAACTTCCACCAAAGGCGGGGAAAGCATCAACCAACGGCCGGGAAGCCATTGTCCAACAGTGGGGAGCACATTAAGCAGCTGCCCTTAGTATCAGGAGCAGCGGGGATCAGATTAAGCAACAGCCGGGAAAAGATCAGCCAACCGCGGGGGAACTCATTAACCAGTTTCCTGGGAACTCATTAACCAGTTTCGTGGGAACTCATTAACCAGTTTCGGGAAAACCTCCACCAAAGGCGGGGAAAGCATGAACCAACGGCGGGGAAGCCATTGTCCAACCGGGGGGAGCACATTAAGCAGCTGCCCTTAGTATCAGGAGCAGCGGGGATCAGATTAAGCAACAGCCGGGAAAAGATCAGCCAACCGCGGGGGAACTCATTAACCAGTTTCCTGGGAACTCATTAACCAGTTTCGGGAAAACTTCCACCAAAGGCGGGGAAAACATGCACCAACGGCGGGGAAGCCTTTGTCCAACAGGGGGGAGCACATTAAGCAGCTGCCCTTAGTATCAGGAGCAGCGGGGTACAAATGAACCAGCAGCGGGGAAAACAGCTTCGTGGGAACTCATTAACCAGTTTCGGGGGAACTCATTAACCAGTTTCGGGAAAACGTCCACCAAAGGCGGGGAAAACATCAACCAACGGCGGGGAAGCCATTGTCCAACGGGGGGGAGCACATTAAGCAGCTGCCCTTAGTATCAGGAGCAGCGGGGAACAGATTAAGCAACAGCCGGGAAAAGAACAGCCAACCGCGGGGGAACTCATTAACCAGTTTCGTGGGAACTCATTAACCAGTTTCGTGGGAACTCATTAACCAGTTTCGGGAAAACGTCCACCAAAGGCGGGGAAAACACCAACCAACGTCGGGGAAGCCTTTGTCCAACAGTGGGGAGCACATTAAGCAGCTGCCCTTAGTATCAGGAGCAGCGGGGATCAGATTAAGCAACAGGAGGGAAAAGATCAGCCAACCGCGGGGGAACTCATTAACCAGTTTCGTGGGAACTCATTAACCAGTTTCGGGAAAACTTCCACCAAAGGCGGGGAAAACATGCACCAACGGCGGGGAAGCCATTGTCCAACAGGGGGGAGCACATTAAGCAGCTGCCCTTAGTATCAGGAGCAGCGGGGTACAAATGAACCAGCAGCGGGGAAAACAACTTCGTGGGAACTCATTAACCAGTTTCGTGGGAACTCATTAACCAGTTTCGGGAAAACGTCCACCAAAGGCGGGGAAAGCATCAACCAACGGCGGGGAAGCCATTGTCCAACAGTGGGGAGCACATTAGGCAGCTGCCCTTAGTATCAGGAGCAGCGGGGATCAGATTAAGCAACAGCCGGGAAAAGAACAGCCAACCGCGGGGGAACTCATTAACCAGTTTCGTGGGAACTCATTAACCAGTTTCGTGGGAACTCATTAACCAGTTTCGGGAAAACGTCCACCAAAGGCGGGGAAAACATGCACCAACGGCGGGGAAGCCATTGTCCAACAGGGGGGAGCACATTAAGCAGCTGCCCTTAGTATCAGGAGCGGCGGGGATCAGATTAAGCAACAGCCGGGAAAAGATCAACCAACCGCGGGGGAACTCATTAACCAGTTTCGTGGGAACTCATTAACAGTTTCCTGGGAACTCATTAACCAGTTTCGGGAAAAATTCAACCAGAGGCGGGGAAAGCATCAACCAACGGCGGGGAAGCCTTTGTCCAACAGGGGGGAGCACATTAAGCAGCTGCCCTTAGTATCAGGAGCAGCGGGGTACAAATGAACCAGCAGCGGGGAAAACAGCTTCGTGGGAACTCATTAACCAGTTTCGGGGGAACTCATTAACCAGTTTCGGGAAAACTTCCACCAAAGGCGGGAAAGCATGAACCAACGGCGGGGAAGGCATTGTCCAACCGGGGGGAGCACATTAAGCAGCTGCCCTTAGTATCAGGAGCAGCGGGGATCAGATTAAGCAACAGCCGGGAAAAGATCAGCCAACCGCGGGGGAACTCATTAACCAGTTTCGGGGGAACTCATTAACCAGTTTCGGGAAAACGTCCACCAAAGGCGGGGAAAACATCAACCAACGGCGGGGAAGCCTTTGTCCAACAGGGGGGAGCACATTAAGCAGCTGCCCTTAGTATCAGGAGCAGCGGGGTACAAATGAACCAGCAGCGGGGAAAACAGCTTCGTGGGAACTCATTAACCAGTTTCGGGGGAACTCATTAACCAGTTTCGGGAAAACTTCCACCAAAGGCGGGGAAAGCATGAACCAACGGCGGGGAAGGCATTGTCCAACCGGGGGGAGCACATTAAGCAGCTGCCCTTAGTATCAGGAGCAGCGGGGATCAGATTAAGCAACAGCCGGGAAAAGATCAGCCAACCGCGGGGGAACTCATTAACCAGTTTCGTGGGAACTCATTAACCAGTTTCGGGAAAACTGCCACCAACGGCGGGGAAAACATGCACCAACGGCGGGGAAGCCATTGTCCAACAGGGGGGAGCACATTAAGCAGCTGCCCTTAGTATCAGGAGCAGCGGGGTACAAATGAACAAGCAGCGGGGAAAACAACTCCGTGGGAACTCATTAACCAGTTTCGTGGGAACTCATTAACCAGTTTCGGGAAAACGTCCACCAAAGGCGGGGAAAACATGCACCAACGGCGGGGAAGCCATTGTCCAACAGGGGGGAGCACATTAAGCAGCTGCCCTTAGTATCAGGAGCAGCGGGGTACAAATGAACCAGCAGCGGGGAAAACAACTTCGTGGGAACTCATTAACCAGTTTCGGGGGAACTCATTAACCAGTTTCGGGAAAACGTCCACCAAAGGCGGGGAAAACATCAACCAACGGCGGGGAAGCCATTGTCCAACAGGGGGGAGCACATTAAGCAGCTGCCCTAAGTATCAGGAGCAGCGGGGATCAGATTAAGCAACAGCCGGGAAAAGATCAACCAACCGCGGGGGAACTCATTAACCAGTTCCGTGGGAACTCATTAACCAGTTTCGTGGGAACTCATTAACCAGTTTCGGGAAAACGTCCACCAAAGGCGGGGAAAACATCAACCAACGGCGGGGAAGCCATTGTCCAACAGTGGGGAGCACATTAAGCAGCTGCCCTTAGTGTCAGGAGCAGCGGGGATCAGATTAAGCAACAGCCGGGAAAAGATCAGGAAACCGCGGGGGAACTCATTAACCAGTTTCGTGGGAACTCATTAACCAGTTTCGGGAAAACCTCCACCAAAGGCGGGGAAAGCATGAACCAACGGCCGGGAAGCCCTTGTCCAAAAGTGGGGAGCACATTAAGTGGCTGCCCTTAGTATCAGGAGCAGCGGGGATCAGATTAAGCAACAGCCGGGAAAAGATCAGCCAACCGCGGGGGAACTCATTAACCAGTTTCGTGGGAACTCATTAACCAGTTTCGGGAATACTTCCACCAAAGGCGGGAAAACATGAACCAACGGCGGGGAAGCCATTGTCCAACAGTGGGGAGCACATTAAGCAGCTGCCCTTAGTATCAGGAGCAGCGGGGTACAAATGAACCAGCAGCGGGGAAAACAGCTTCGTGGGAACTCATTAACCAGTTTCGTGGGAACTCATTAACCAGTTTCGTGGGAACTCATTAACCAGTTTCGGGAAAACATCCACCAAAGGCGGGGAAAGCATCAACCAACGGCGGGGAAGCCATTGTCCAGCAGTGGGGAGCACATTAAGCAGCTGCCCTTAGTATCAGGAGCAGCGGGGTACAAATGAACAAGCAGCGGGGAAAACAACTCCGTGGGAACTCATTAACCAGTTTCCTGGGAACTCATTAACCAGTTTCGGGAAACCTTCCACCAAAGGCGGGGAAAACATGCACCAACGGCGGGGAAGCCATTGTCCAACAGGGGGGAGTACATTAAGCAGCTGCCCTTAGTATCAGGAGCAGCGGGGATCAGATTAAGCAACAGCCGGGAAAAGATCAGCCAACCGCGGGGGAACTCATTAACCAGTTTCGTGGGAACTCATTAACCAGTTTCGGGAAAACATCAACCAGAGGCGGGGAAAACATGCACCAACGGCGGGGAAGCCATTGTCCAACAGGGGGGAGTACATTAAGCAGCTGCCCTTAGTATCAGGAGCAGCGGGGTACAAATGAACCAGCAGCGGGGAAAACAACTCCGTGGGAACTCATTAACCAGTTTCGTGGGAACTCATTAACCAGTTTCGGGAAACCTTCCACCAAAGGCGGGGAAAACATGCACCAACGGCGGGGAAACCATTGTCCAACAGGGGGGAGCACATTAAGCAGCTGCCCTTAGTATCAGGAGCAGCGGGGTACAAATGAACCAGCAGCGGGGACAACAACTCCGTGGGAACTCATTAACCAGTTTCGTGGGAACTCATTAACCAGTTTCGGGAAACCTTCCACCAAAGGCGGGGAAAACATGCACCAACGGCGGGGAAGCCATTGTCCAACAGGGGGGAGCACATTAAGCAGCTGCCCTTAGTATCAGGAGCAGCGGGGATCAGATTTAGCAGCAGCCGGGAAAAGATCAGGAAACCGCGGGGGAACTCATTAACCAGTTTCGTGGGAACTCATTAACCAGTTTCGGGAAAACATCAACCAGAGGCGGGGAAAGCATCAACCAACGGCGGGGAAGCCTTTGTCCAACAGGGGGGAGCACATTAAGCAGCTGCCCTTAGTATCAGGAGCAGCGGTGCACAAATGAACCAGCAGCGGGGAAAACAGCTTCGTGGGAACTCATTAACCAGTTTCGGGGGAACTCATTAACCAGTTTCGGGAAATCTTCCACCAGAGGCGGGGAAAGCATCAACCAACGGCGGGGAAGCCTTTGTCCAACAGGGGGGAGCACATTAAGCAGCTGCCCTTAGTCTCAGGAGCAGCGGGGAACAGATTAAGCAACAGCCGGGAAAAGATCAGCCAACCGCGGGGGAACTCATTAACCAGTTTCGTGGGAACTCATTAACCAGTTTCGTGGGAACTCATTAACCAGTTTCGGGAAAACGTCCACCAAAGGCGGGGAAAGCATCAGCCAACGGCGGGGAAGCCATTGTCCAACAGTGGGGAGCACATTAAGCAGCTGCCCTTAGTATCAGGAGCAGCGGGGATCAGATTAAGCAACAGCC
>NW_027593343.1:0-34010 GCF_964213995.1 Mustelus asterias
AACAGTATAGTTTGCTAATGGCCATCTCAGATGATAGTTCACAGTCAACCAGGGGAGGGAATGGCGTAGTGATATTATCGCTAGAGTATCAATCCAAAAACTCAACTAATGTTCTGGGGTCCCGTGTTTGAAACACAATTCAATAAAAATATCTGAAATTTCGAATTTACTGATGACAGTGAAATCATTGCCAATTGTCAGAAAAAACAGTTGGGTCACGATGTCCTTTGGGGAAGGAAATCTGCCGTGCTTACCTGGTTTGGCCAACACGTGAGTCTAGAGCCACATCAATGTGGTTGACTGTCAACTGCCCTCCAAGGGCAACTGGAGATGGGCAATAAACGCCCATGTTCCATGAATGAATAAACAATACTGCGTGTCAGGAGTCACATGAAAGCCAGACGGCGTAAAGACCGCAGATTTTCTTTCTTAAGGCGGGGAAGCTCGACTGAATTGGGGAGTTGGGATGGGGTTATACGAGGAAAGATCGGACAGAGTCCATTGGAGTGCAGAAGATTGAGTGATGATTTTTTTGAAACATATATGATCTTTTTTGGGCGGGAGGGGGGGGGGGCGGTTGTTGTGGGGAGGTGGGGCTTCGGAGGGGTGATGAGGCCAGCGGTGTGAGGGTGGAAGCTGACGGAATGTTTAACCTTTGCGGGACAGATAGGAAGCCTCACTTGCAGATAGTGAGGAACATTGTCAGAGGCTACAGAAGGATATAGATAGGCTGGTAATTTGGGCAAAGAAATGGCAGCTGGAGTTCAATCCTGATAAATGCGAAGTGATGCATTTTTGGTGGGAATAATGTAGGGAGGAGCTACACGATAAATGGAAGAACCATAAAGGGTGTAGAGACGCAGAGGGACCTGGGTGTGCAAGTCCACAGATCTTTGAAGGTGACGTCACAGGTGGAGAAGGTGGTGAAGAAGGCATATGGCATGCTGGCCTTTATAGGACGGGGCATAGAGTATAAAAGTTGGGGTCTGATGTTGCAGATGTATAGAACGTTGGTTCGGCCGCATTTGGAATACTGCGTCCAGTTCTGGTCGCCACACTACCAGAAGGACGTGGAGGCTTTGGAGAGAGTACAGAGGAGGTTTACCAGGATGTTGCCTGGTATGGAGGGGCTTGGTTATGAGGAGAGATTGGGGAAACTGGGGTTGTTCTCCTTGGAAAGACGGAGGATGAGGGGAGACTGAATAGAGGTGTATAAAATTATGAAAGGCATAGATAGGGTGAACGGTGGGAAGCTTTTCCCCGGGTCGGTGGTGACGTTCACGAGGGGTCATAGGTTCAAGGTGAAGGGGGGGGAGGTTTAACACAGATATCAGAAGGACATATTTTACACAGAGGGTCGTGGGGGCCTGGAATGTGTTGCCGGGCAAGGTGGTGGAGGCGGACACACTGGGAACGTTTAAGACTTATCTAGACAGCTATATGAACGGAGTGGGAATGGAGGGATACAAAAGAGTGGTCTAGTTTGGACCAGGGAGCGGCGCGGGCTAATTGTTCTTTGTTTCTCGTTTCAAGGCTTCCTTCTATGATCATCTTGCTGGTGCCAGTACAGAGCGAGACTGCGGATAGTTGGGAACCTGTCTCGGGGGCAGGGAATTCAGATGGTGTTCGTAAAGCAGAAGTGGAAATGAATAGGGTTGGGAAGCATTTTCTGATCAGGGCCAGTGTGATCTCCTGGACTCGTTTCGATCGCCACAGGGGGTCGGAGAGGAATTTCCCAGATTTTGTTTTTCCCCATATTGGCCCTGGGGTTTTCACTCTGGGTTTTCGCCTCTCCCTGGAGATCACATGGTCCGGAATGGGGGGGTGGGGGTGAGTTAATAGGTTGTGAGGGACAGCTCGGTGGATAGGATATTAGGATGTAGATAGGCTGGAAAATTGGGCGGGGATCCTGGATTCAGGATTCACTCCTGGACCGGGGAGCGGCGCGGGCTTGGAGGGCCGAAGGGCCTATTCCTGTGCTGTATTGTTCTTTGTTCGTTGTTTGAAAGAAGGCGAAGAAAAGAATTGTTCCTTCTTTCGGAGGCCTGTATGCCTTTGGAACTGTCGTCTGCAGAAATCTACTGCAGCTTCAGTCGCTGGGAAAGTCTCTGAAAAGGTTCATGCTTGTCGTCAGTTGGCAACATCTGGCCTCTCACCCCTCCCCCCGCACTGCCTAACTGCCATCTCGCTGCTGGAGTTTCCAGTCCCGGGTGATTAAACCACACGTTCTGGTCTTTGAGTAAACTGAGAGGCTCAGCGACCTCTTGACTGAAACCGCACACTCGGCCCACATCCTGCTGCCGTTGGTCGCCTTGTCAACCAGACCCTGGTTCCCCCAATCAGCAGTGAACGCATGTATCATTATATCTCAACAGTTTCTATCAAAATAAGCAAGCCAAAGTCGATTAACCCCCCTACTGCCGAGAAGCAAAAGAAAATCAACACCTGATAGGAAATTCAGAGCATGAACTTCGAGACTGAGAAGTGTAATTTGTGCCATTCCTGTTAGAGAGCTGGATCATTCCTCTTAAAATATCAAGTACAGGTTGAGAAGTCACACGAAAGTTTTATGGGTTTGTTGCTAGGGAGAGCGGTCTCTGGGCAAGTCATCCAGAGTCCTCGGCACAGTGGTTAGCTCTGCAGTGCCAGAGGTACGGGTTCGATTCCAGCCTTGGGTGGCTGCCTGTGTTGAGTTTGCACGTTCTCGCCGTGTCTGCGTGGGTTTTATCCGGGTGCTCTGGTCCCCCTCAGTCCAAGGATGTACAGATTGGTTAGATTGGCCATGGCAAAATGCACCTTTGTGTCCTACAGATGTGCAGGGAGGTGGATTCACCGTGGGCAGAGGGGAGGGTCTGGGTTGATTTCTCTTTCGGAGAATCAGTGCAGACTCGATGGGCCGAACGGCCTCTTTCTGCAGTGTATGGCTTTTACGATTCTATTATTATATTCTATGGTGAACACGGGCACAAAACCCATCATGATCAATTGTTCCTCCCTCCCCCTTCAGGGGTGTTGTAACGGCATGACGATTAATCCAGAAAGCCAGGGCTAAAGCTTTGGACACACATGAGGATTGAATTCCTGCCATGGCAGTTGGAGAAATCTGAATTCAATAAAAGCAACCTGGAAGTCAACAATCGAACCATGAGTCAATTGTTGTTAAAACCCATCTGGTTCACTACCTGAGACTTCAAGTACAACACCATGGTAAATGCAACCCATCCGGTTCAATGGTGATTAGGGATGGGAAATACATTCTGGCCCTGCCGGATATGCACGTACCGCTGGGTGAAGCAACAAATACATTGTGTGTGGGAGTCGCTCGCCTGGCGAACATTTATAGCCCTTCCAAATGGCCCTAATCATTGCTGCAGCCAATGTAGTTAAACCAGGCACAGGAGCAGCGTTTCGCTTTGGGTATTGGGAACATTTTGGGATTCTTCTCGCTTTTCCATCTCTTCAATTCGTCATTCCTATCAGGAATTACCTTAACTCCCGTTGTTTTTCGTTGTTATATTTTTCGGCGGGTTGGGGAGGGGGCAGGGCGGGGCTGGGGGTGGGGGGTGGTGGGGGGCGGGGGGGAGGATGGGAGTGGGGGGACGGCAGAACAATGGTTAGACCACCAAATATAACAACGAAAAACAATGGGAGGAATTAGTAAGTTTGCAGACGAAACAAAGGGCTGCAAACTTACTAATCAATCCAGTTACATTTCCTTAAGGTAATTCCTCCCATTTTCGGCGGGTTAGGGAGGGGAGTGGGGCGGGGGGGGGGGGCGGGGGGGGAATAGGAGTGGGGGGACGGCAGAATAATGCATGCTTGCCTTCATCAGCCGGGGCATTGAATTTAAAGATTGGCAAGTCATGTTGCAGCTTATAGAACCTTAGTTAGGCCGCACTCGGAATATAGTGTTCAATTCTGGTCGCTACACTACCTGAAAGATGTGGAGGCTTTGGAGAGGGGGGGTACATACAAGCTTTACCGGGATGTTGCCTGGTATGGAGGGCATTAGCTATGAGGAGAGATTGGGGAAACTTGGGATGTTCTCACTGGAACGACGGAGGTTGAGGGGTGACCTGATAAAAATGTACAAGATTATGAGGGTCATTGACAGAGTGGGTAGTCAGAAGCTTTTTTCAACAAAGAACAATACAGTACAGGAACAGGCCCTTCGGCCCTCCAAGCCCGCGCCGCTCCCTGGTCCAAACTAGACCATTCTTTTGTATCCCTCCATTCCCACTCCGTTCATGTGGCTATCTAGATAAGTCTTAAACGTTCCCAGTGTGCCCGCCTCCACCACCTTGCCTGGCAGCGCATTCCAGGCCCCCACCACCCTCTGTGTAAAATATGTCCTTCTGATATCCGTGTTAAACCTCCCCCCCCCCACCCCCCGCCTCACCTTGAACCTATGACCCCTCGTGAACGTCACCACCGACCTGGGAAAAAGCTTCCCACCGTTCACCCTATCTATGTCTTTCATAATTTTAGACACCTCTATTAGGTCTCCCCTCATCCTCCGTCTTTCCAGTGAGAACAACCCCAGTTTACCCAATCTCTCCTCATAACTAAGCCCCACCAAACCAGGCAACATCCTGGTAAACCTCCTCTGCACTCTCTCTAAAGTCTCCACGTCCTTCTGGTAGTGTGGCGACCAGAACTAGATGCAGTATTCCAAATGCGGCCGAACCAACGTTCTATGCATCTGCAACATCAGACCCTAACCTTTATACTCTATGCCCCGTCCTATAAAGGCCAGCATGCCATATGCCTTCTTCACCACCTTCTCCACCTGTGACGTCACCTTCAAGGATCTGTGGACTGGCACACCCAGGTCCCTCTGCGTATCTACACCCTTTATGGTTCTGCCATTTATCGTAAAGCTCCCCCCTACATTAGCTCTACCAAAATGCATCACTTCGCATTTATCAGGATTGAACTCCATCTGCCTTTCTTTGCCCAAATTTCCAGCCGATCTATATCCATCTGTAGCCTCTGACAATGTTCCTCATTATCCCCAATTCCAGCCAATTTCGTGTCGTCTGCAAACTTACTGATCACCCCAGTTACACCTTCTTTCAGATCGTTTATGTAAATCACAAACAGCAGAGGTCCCAATACAGAGCCCTGCGGAACACGACTAGTCACAGGCCTCCAGCCGGAAAAGACCCTTCCACTACCACCCTCTGTCTTCTGTGACCAAGGAAGTTCTCCACCCATCTAGCCACCTCCCTCTTTATCCCATGAAATCCAACCTTTTGCACCAACCTACCATGAGGGACTTTGTCAAACGCTTTATAAAGTCCATATAGACGACATCCACGGCCCTTCCCTCGTCAACGATTCTAGTCACTTCTTCAAAAAACTCCACCAGGTTAGTGAGCATGACCTTCCTCTCACTAAACCATGCTGACTATCGTTAATGTGTTTATTCCTTTCTAAATGCGCATACATCCTATCTCTAAGAATCCTCTCCAACAACTTCCCTACCACTGACTTCAAGCTCACTGGCCAATAATTAACTGGGTTATCCTTCCTACCCTTCTTAAATAACGGGACCACATTAGCTATCCTCCAATCCTCTGGGACCTCACCTTTGTCCAGTGACGAGACAAAGATTTGCGTCAGAGGCCCAGCGATTTCAACTCTCGTCTCCCTGAGCAGCCTTGGAGAGATTCCATCAGGCCCTGGGGATTTGCCAGTCTTTGTATTCTCTAAAAAACCTAACACTTCCTCCCTTGTAATGGAGATTTTCTCTAATGGTTCAACACTCCCCTCCGAGACACTCCCAGTCAACACATCCCTCGCCTTTGTGAATACCGATGCAAAATATTCATTTAGGATCTCCCCTACTTCTTTGGGCTCTAAGCATAATTCCCCACTTTTGTCCCTGAGATGTCTGATTTTTTTCCCTGACAACCCTTTTGTTCCTAACGTATGAATAAAATGCCTTGGGATTCTCCTTAATCCTGTCTGCCAATAACATTTCGTGACCCCTTTTTGCCCTTCTAATTCCTCATTTGAGTTCTTTCCCACTTTCTTTGTGTTCCTCCAGAGCTCCCTCCGTTTTTAGCTGCCTGAACCTAACATACGCCTCTCTTTTCTTTTTGACCAGTCCCTCAATTACCCTCTTTATCTGCGGTTCTCGAATTTTACCCTTCCTATCCTTCTTTTTTACAGGCACATGCCTATCCTGCAGCCCTAACAACTGTTCCTTAAAAGACTCCCACATGCCAGATGTGGATTTACCCTCAAACAGCCTCTCCCAATCAACAACTGCCAATATCTGCCGAATCCCACTAAAGTTAGCCTACCCCGAATTCACACCTTACCCTTGGGACACCACTCATCCTTTTCCATCGCTATCCTAAAACTAACAGAGTTGTGGGCACTATTTGCCACATGTTCCCCGACTGAAATTTGAAGACCTGACCGGGCTCATTCCCCAGTACTAGGTACAGTGTAGCCCCCTCTCTAGTCGGGCTATCTACATATTGTTCCAAAGAACCTTCCTGTACGCATTTTACAAATTCCTCCCCATTCAGAGTCCCAGTTCTAAGCGATTTCCAGTCTATACCAGGGAAACTGAAGTCTCCCACTACAACAACCCTATTTTTCCTGCACCTATCCAGTATCTCCTGACATATCTGTTCTTCCACTTCCCTTGGGCTCTTGGGGGGCCTGTAGTTTGCCCCCAACATAGTGGATGCGCCCTTCCTTGTTCTGTGCTCCACACACAGTGACTCGTTATACGAGCCCTCTGAATTGTCCTCCCTCTGCATCGCTGTAATATGTTGTCTAACGAATACTGCTACTCCCCCACCTCTGTTGGCCCCTCCTCTGTCTCGCCGAAAACACTTGTACCCCGGAATATTCAGCTGCCAGTCCTGTCCCTCTTTCAACCAAGTCTCTGTCACCGCAACTACATCCAAATTCCTCGTAAGCATTAAGGCCCTACGTTCGTCTGTCTTACCTGCTACGCTCCTTGCATTGAAGTAGATGCACTCCAGACCTCCAGGCCCAGTGAGGTCATCCTCCCCCAGAGTGATCTTCTGCTTTCCCAGCCTTGTCCTGGCCCCAAGCTCGCCTCCAGCCTCTACACTTGTAGACCTAATTTTTTGATCCCCACCCCCCTGCCATATTAGTTTAAACCCACCCGAACTGCACTAGCAAAATTCCCAGCCAGGATATTCGTGCCCTTCCAATTTAGTTGTGACCCGTCCTTCTTGTACAGGTGCCATCCTCTCTTGAAAAATTCCCAATGATCCAGGAAAATGAAGCCCTCCCTCCTGGACCAGTCCTTTAGCCAAGCGTTCAATTGTACTAACTCCCTATTCCTAGCCTCATTGGCACGAGGCACTGGGAGCAGCCCAGATATTGCCACCCTAGGGGCCCTACCTTTTCGCCTATTTCCCAACTCCCTGAATTGCTCTCGTAGGATCCCCCTGCTCTTCCTCTCTATGTCTTTTGCACCAATGTGTACAACGACATCCGTTTCTTTATCATCCACTTTTAATATGCCTCCTATCCGCTCGGAGACATCCAGTACCCCAACACCAGGTAGGCAGACTACCATCCTAGAGTCCCGTTCGCACCCACAGAATCACCTGTCCGTGCCTCTAACCGACGCGTCCCCTACCACTATTGCTCTCCTAATTCCTCTCTTTCCTTTCTGGGCCACAGAGCCTGACTCTGTGCCAGTGACCTCGTCACTGTAGCTTACCCCTGGAGAGTCATCTTCCTCCACAGTATCCAAAACAAGATACTTGTTTTGGCGGGGGACAACCACAGGTGACCCCTCCACTAATTGCTCACTAAGAGCTGAGTCCTTCCTGCTATGAGAGACAAACACTGAAGGGTGGAAGAGTCAATTACTAGGGGGCATAGGTTTAAGATGCGATGGGCAAGTTTTAAAAGAGGAGTACGAGGCGAGTTTTTTCACACTGAAGGCGGTGGGTGCCTGGAATTCGCTGCTTGGGAAGGTAGTGGAAGCAGATACAATTGTTAGTTTTAAAGGGCGTCTGGACAAATACATGAATAGGATGGAAATAGAGGGATATGGTTCCCGGAAGGATAGGGGGTTTTAGTTCAGTCGGGTAGCATGGTCGGTGCAGGCTTGGGAAGGGGGGTGGGGGGAGGGCGGGGGCGGGGGCGGGGGGGGCGGGGGCGGCGAAGGCCCTGTTTCTGTGCTGTAATTTTTTGTACTTTGTTCTTTGTGCTGGAATGGCTATCGAGCGAATGAACCGCAGCCCTGAGACCAGGGGCTTCAAACCTGTGGACTTTCAATTGTTGGACTTCAAGAAATAAATTGGCTCCATTTGGCGGGATCTGCCATGGGGAGCTGGTATCCTCATGATGGGCTGAGTGGCCTCCATTTGTGCTGCGCGACTACAAGAGCTCTCTGTCAACCAAACCAAATGCATGTCTTGCCATCACGTTAACAAAGAGACAGAAGACACCCTTCATTAAAGACTGCAAATTTATTCAATATTATAAGCGATGCATATGAAAAAATAACAAGGTGGCAGATAGGCACAAAGGTGTTATTAACGAACCAGAAGAGCACAGGACGGAGGAGCAGAAGTAGACCATTCGGCCCACCGGAGCTGCTTCGCCTTTCAATGAAATCATGGTTGGTTTGATATTATCCTCAACTCCACTTTACCACCTTAGCCCCATAACTCTCGCTTCCCCTGACTAACCGGATGATCTTAAATGTGTACGAATGTCCCATCTGTAAAATAACCTGAGAGCAATAACCTGATATTAGGCTAAGCTCATGGCGAGATGTTCAAAAACTCTTGTTCATCTTACTTGTGAAATGCCGTGTCATGATAAAGCTCTGCACGGTGGCAAGTGGTGGCTCGATTATCTCTAAGGGCCCAGATGCACAGGCTGGGGTTTGGTGCCTCCGTGGCACTGGGAGGAAAATCTGGAGTCCAAGATTAAGTACGGGAGAGAGAATATCTCCTTGGCAACAATCTAAAAGTTTGATGAAAATCCGATCAGACCCTTGCTGATTTAATGTATCTTACGCTCTTAAATTGCATGCATTAAAATACAATGTTTAAAATAACTCCCAGAGTAAAACAACCAAAAGGAACATGTGAGGTGCCATTACCTAGATTGCCCTGTAAAGGGGCTGCCATTGTCACTATGGGCTGAGTGGCTGCTTTCTCCGGAATAGGATTCTACTATTCTAAGCAAAGAATATAAAAATCGAAGTTCTATACGTCCTAAAATTGAAAATGCTGTTTTCAAAAATGTCTCCGACACTAATGCAGGCAGACACCATGTCAATGCTAGCTCCACGCTGTTGCTGAAATGCATAATTGAAATGTTTATGTAGCATAAGCAGTAGAATTCACGCAGAACCACGAATTTCAAATCAAAATAACAGTGGAAAAAAGTGACCGAAAAGAGGATCTTTTAAAGTTAAGTCGCCATTTAAAACAAGCGAGATTGAATTGCTTGAAGCGGAACTTCTGATCAGGAAGCCTCTGGATTTTGATACCCCAGTCAATGAGTTCACACCTGAATCCATTTCATCGTCCAATGCAGTTCTGTTTGGAATGGAAGGAGCAACAGTAGTAGCACATCAAAGAGTCAGCAAGCAAAGAACACCTTGTATCTTTAGGGTCTCCATTAACATTCTCCAATAATATTCTCAGAAGCCACTGCAATTGCACAAGAACCCCGACAGTGCAGAAGGATGCGATTTGGCCCATAGAGTCTGCACCGACTCTCCGAAAGAGCCACGCAGCTCAAGACCACGGGATGGGCGGAAAAAGTTAGGCTAGTCAGTGACACCCATAATTAAACAAAAATCTGGAGAGGTTTAAGAAGTCAAGGCTGCGATTGGGAGCGGGGGTTGGCGGGCGGGGGCGGGGGGGGGGGGGGGGCGGGGGGGGGGGGGGGGCGGCGGCGGGCGGGGGGGGGGGCGGTGGTGCGGTGGCAAGGGAGGGATGAAAAGCGATGAGGATGGGGCACTGGAGTAAGAGTTCGTTTGTCTAAATGCATCCAAGTTAATGCTCACTCCACGGGTTAGTTTCAGCGTCTGCCTTAACAGTGGCCTCGCGAGATCCCGTCAATGGTCATTGTTCATCACAGTTTGTCTTTCTTGGCACGCATTCAGGTGACCGACCTTACCTCAAAATAGCCACACCCTGGCCGTCATCATGACATTGAAGACAATGCTCTTGAAAAACAAAATTCTTAGCCCCATCACCGTCAAAGACAAAAAGTTCACCCTCAGTCGATCTGCCAAAATAAGAGAAACAAATGATAGATCTGGTTTAATGGATATATGATTTGGTATTGAAAAACAACTGTATACCTCTAATGTGATATTTTTTCCATTATCTAACAGCTTGACTTTCGTCCGTCTGTCCATCCCTGTCCGTCCGTCTGTCCATCTCTGTCAGTCCGTCCGTCCGACCGTCTGCCTGCCTGTCTATCTATCTTCATCTCTCTTTCACTCTGAGTTTCTCTCTCTCTCCCCGCCTCTCCTCCTCTCTCGCTATCCCGCTCGATTGATATATCTCTCTCCCTCACTCTGTGTGACAATCTATCTTTTTCCCCATCTCACTATATGTTTATCATTCAATCTCCGGGTCTGTATCCGTGCCTATTTGTCCACTTATCAATCCGTCTATTTGCAAGTATTTTACTTTGATAAATGTTGAATAAAGCACATACCGTTTTCCGTGTCACTTGATTCTGTCAAGGAATCACTTCGACCTGTAGGGCATTTAGGTTTATCTGGAAGGGCAAAAATGACATTTGACTTATTAAGTGAGCAAGTGACATTACTGTAACCATGTTTGTTCTCAATATCACTTTGAATAATGTTGTTGTCATAACCAAAAGCCACGAAGAAAGTAAGAATCAAACAGCACGATTGGACTTGTTCACTTGATTATTCACAACGGAGAAACATTGGTAGCTCTGCCATTTAGTTCGTCCCAATTCTGAGTTCAAAGAGAGCAGGATAGATTCCCCATCAGGGATTAAAACCCAGGATCCAGAGCCGTTCCATCAGTGCAGTATTTCACTGTCTTCCGAAAACGTCGTGAAACCGAGGCCTGATTTCAGCTCTGCAGTGGATTAAATGATATCAGGGCATTTCTCCAGAGGAACGGGATTCTCCAGTACCCTGGTTAGTATTTAATACGTTCCTAAATTCGGTGATGTACCAGCAGTTACGGGTCCTGCACACTGCCCTGAATTATAATAGTTAGCTCTTATTATTTTTATTCATTTACGGAATGTGGACATCACTGGCAGGTCAGCATTTATTGCCAATCCCTAATTGCCCCCTTCAGAAGATGGTTGTGAGTCTCCTGCTTGAACCTCTGCAGTCTGTCAGGGGTACGTACACACACAGTGCTGTTAGGGAAGAAGTTCCACCATTTTGACTCTGCGACAGTGAAGGAACTGCCGAAACATTTCCAAGTCAGGATGCTGAGTGACATGGAGGGTAACGTCCAGATGATGGTGTTCCCAGGTATCTGCTGCCCTTGTCCTCCGAGATGATAACGGTCGTGAGTTTGGAAGATTCAGCGGAAGGAGACTTGGAGAGTTACTGCTGTGTATCTTGTGGATGGCACACACTGCTGCCATTGTGCTTCGGTGGTGGAAGAAGTGGATGTTTGTGAATAGAGTACTTAATGCTTGAGCCGCACAGTGGCACAGTGGTTAGTACTGCTGCACCGCCACCCCCCCCCCCCAACGCCCCGCCACTCCCCTCCGCCCCCCCCCCCCCCCGCCACTCCCCCCCGCCCACAGTGTCAGGGACCTGTGTTCGATTCCCGGCTTGGGTGACTGTCTGTGCAGAGTCTGCACGTTTTCCTCGTGTCAGCGTGGGTTTGATCTGGGCGCTCCGGTTTCCTCCCACAGTCCGAAAGACGTGCTGATTAGATGCATTGGCCATGCTAAATTCTCCCTCAGTGTACCCGAACAGGCACAGAGTGTGGCGACTATGGGATTGTCACAATAAATTCATTGCAGTTTTAATGTAAGCCTACTTGTGACACTCATAAACACACTGTTAATCAAGCGGAGCTGCTTTGTCCTGGGTCGTGTCAAATGTCTGAGTGTTATTGGAGCTGCATTCATCGAGGCAAGTGGCGAATACACTACCACAGTCATGATTATGTCTTGTGGATGGGGCAGAGAATTTGGGGGATGAGGAGATACGTTACTCACCACAGGATTCCCAATCTCCGACATTCTCTTGCAGCTACAGCACTTATATGGATAGTCCAGTTCAGTTTCTGAGCAACGTTAACCCTCAGGATGTTGATAGTGGGGGTTGACCTGATAGAAGTCTACAGGATTATGAGAGGCATGGACAGAGTGGATAGTTAGAAGCTTTTTCCCAGGGTGGAAGAGTCAATTACTCGGGGGCATAGATTTAAGGTGCGAGGGGCAAGGTTTAAAGGAGACGTACGAGGCAGAGTTTTTACACAGAAGGTGGTGGGTGTCTGGAACTCGTTGCCGGGGGAGGTAGTGGAAGGAGATATGATAGTGAGTTTTAAGGGACATCTGGACAAATACATGAATAAGATGGGAATAGAGCGATATGGTCCCCGGAAGGGAAAGGGGTTTTAGTTAAGTCGGGCAGCATCGTCGGTGCAGGCTTGGAGGGCCGAAGGGCCTGTTCCTGTGCTGTAATTTTCTTTGTTCTTTGTTTCAGTCATGGTAATGCCATTAAATGTCAAGAGCCGGTTGTTAGCTTCTTTCCTGTTGGAGTTGGTCATTGCCTGGAACATGTGTGGCGCAAATGTTACTTGCAGCTTGTCAGTCAAAGCCTAGGTATTGTCCAGCTATTGCTGCATTTGTAATGCACTACTTCAAGATCTGAGGTGTCATGAATGGTGCTGAAAATTGTTCAGTCATCAGCGAACATCCCAACTTCTGACCTTATAATGGATTGAAGGTGATTGATGAAGCAACTGAAGCTGGTTAGGCCTGAGACACTGAGGAACTCCTGCAGTGAAGTCCCCAGACTAGGATAATTGACCGTCAATCATTAGTCAGCTAATCTTTCAAAAAGACTACACTTTGAGTGACGATGACACCGAGAGTCCTTAGGTCGTTAAGAGGATGGATAATATTTAGTGCAAGTTCTTCCTGTCATAAAACATTCTGAGAGGAGGCAGTGGCGCAGTGGCATTGTCACTGGACTGGTAATCCAACGACCCAGAATGCTGACCTGGGGATGGCAGCTGCGAAATTTGAACATTTTTTTAAAAATTGGAATTAAAAGTTTCATGATGACCCTGAAACCATTGTCGATTATCATTAAAACTCATCTGGTTCACTAACTTCCTTCAGCGAACGAAATCTGCCGTCCTTACATGGTCTGGCCGGCAAGTGACTCTTAAATGTCTTCTGCTGAAGGGCAATTTAGGATGGGCAATAAATGTTGGCCAAGCCAACGACACCCACATCACGTGAACGAAAATAAAATAAACTTACCAATTTCAACTGTGGGCGGGATGTTTACTGAGTAATTTCGATTATCGTGAAATGCCTTGCACGTGATGTTTGGCGATTTCTCGGATTGGCGGAAAGAGAGAAAACCCGAGCTCCTGTAATTCCCGCTCTCCAATAGGACACTGGATCTTGTCACATTGACCTCCTGGCCCGATCCCGTGTACAGGGAGAGCATGATTGCGTTGGGCGAGAAGTCCGAGGCCAAGCATACTGCAGCTGTGTCGATGCCGGTGGCTCCCCGTGGCACTGGCGGGTAAAAGACGCTCAATTTAGGCTCCACCGGGCCTTTCGCCTCTGAAAATTTAATAAATAAAAGGAAATGATCAGAATCCAACAGAGGGAACTCCTCCAACCTGCTGAGCCATTCGATTAGACCCGCATTTTTTCTATCTCTTAACCCTATGTGAGTTTCTCCATGAATTTACCGAATGCTGAGACTGGATAATTAGGGCGTTTTCGCTTGGCACAGAGAAGGCTGAGGAGTGACGCCTCTCTTTCTCTCTCCCTCTCTCTTTCTCTCACACACACACACACACACACACATTCACACACTCACATGCACACGCACACATGCCCAGGCATATAAGCAGATAGACGGACATGCATAGACACATATGCACACAAACGCACACACACATACACACACACGCGCGCGCACACATATACATACACACACACACACACGGGTGAACATAGAAACATAGATCAGTACAGCACAGAACAGGCCCTTCGGCCCGCGATGTTGTGCCGAGCTTTATCTGAAACCAAGATCAAGCTATCCCACTCCCTATCATCCTGGTGTGCTCCATGTGCCTATCCAATAACCGCTTAAATGTTCCTAAAGTGTCTGACTCCAGGATCACTGCAGGCAGACCATTCCACACCCCAACCACTCTCTGCGTAAAGAACCTACCTCTGATATCCTTCCTATATCTCCCACCACGAACCCTATAGTTATGCCCCCTTGTAATAGCTCCATCCACCCGAGGAAATAGTCTTTGAACGTTCACTCTATCAATCCCCTTCATCATTTTATAAACCTCTATTAAGTCTCCCCTCAGCCTCCTCCGCTCCAGAGAGAACAGCCCTAGCTCCCTCAACCTTTCCTCATAAGACCTACCCTCCAAACCAGGTAGCGTCCTGGTAAATCTCCTCTGCACTCTTTCCAGCGCTTCCACATCCTTCTTATAGCGAGGTGACCAGAACTGCACACAATATTCCAAATGTGGTCTCACCAAGGTCCTGTACAGTTGCAGCATAACCCCACGGCTCTTAAACTCCACACACTATAAGCCTTCTTCACAGCTCTATCCACTTGAGTGGCAACCTTTAGAGATCTGTGGATATGGACCCCAAGATCTCTCTGTTCCTCCACAGTCTTCAGAACCGTACCTTTGACCCCGTAATCCACATTTAAATTAGTCCTACCAAAATGAATCACCTCACATTTATCAGGTGAGATCCTAAATGAATATTTCTCATCAGTCTTTACTGTTGAGAAAAGCATGGTTGTTAGGGAACTTGGGGAAATAAATAGTGATGTCTTAAGGAGTGTACATATAACAGAGAAAGAGGTGCTGGAAGTCTTAAAGCGCATTGAGGTAGATAAATCCCCGGGAACTGATGAAGTGTATCCCAGGATATTGTGGGAGGCTAGGGAGGAATTTGCGGGTTCCCGAGCAGAGATATTTAAATCATTGTTAGTCATAGGTGAGGTGCCTGAAGATTGGAGGGTGGCAAATGTTGTGCCTTTGTTTAAAAAGGGCTGCAGGGAAAAGCCTGGGAACTACAGGCCAGTGAGTCTCACATCTGTGGTGGGTAAGTTGTTGGAACGTATTTTGAGAGACAGGATCTACAGGCATTTAGAAATGCAAGGACTGATTAGGGACAGCCAGCATGGCTTTGTGAGTTTGAGTTTTTGAAAGGATAGCCAAGAAGGTAGTTGATGTTGTCGACATGGAATTTAGCAAGGTCTTTGTCAAGTTTCCACATGGTAGGTTGTTTGTAAGGTTAAATCTCACGGGATCCAGGGTGAGGAAGCCAAATGGATACAAAATTGACTTAATCACAGAAGCCAGAGGTTGGTTGTAGACGTTGTTTTTCAAACTGGAGGCCTGTGACCAGCGGAGTGCCTCAGGGATCAGTGTTGGGTCCAATGTTATTTGTCATCTATATTAATGATTTGGATGAAAATATAGGAGGCATGGTTGGTAAGTTTGCAGGTGACACCAAGATTTGTGGCATAGTGGACAGTGCGGAAGGTTATTTCGGATTGCAATGGGATCTCGATCAATTGGGCCAGTGGGCTGACGAGTGGCAGACAGAGTTTAATTTAGACAAATGCGAGATGAGGCATTTTGGTAGATTGAACCAGGGCAGGACTTACTCAGTTAATGGTAGGGCGTTGGGGAGACTTACAGAACAAAGAGATCTAGGGGTACACGTTCATAGCTCCTTGAAAGTGGAGTCACAGGTGGACAGAATGGTGAAGACGGCATTCAGCAGGCTTGGTTTCACTGGTCAGAACATTGAATATCGGAGTTGGGACGTCTTGTTGAAGTTGTACAAGACATTGTTAAGGCCACACTTTGAATACTGTGTACAGTTCTGATCACCCTATTATAGAAATGATATGATTAAACTAGAAAGAGTGCAGAAAAGATTTTCTGGGATGCTACTGGGACTTGATGGTTTGAGTTAGAAGGAGAGGCTGGATAGACTGGGACTTTTTTCTCTGGAGCGTAGAAGGCTGAGGGGTGATCTCATCGAGGTCTATAAAATAATGAGGGGCATAGATCAGTTAGATAGTCAAAGGTAGGGGAATCTGAAACTAGAGGGCATAGGTTTAAGGTGAGAGGGAGAGATACAAAAGTGTCCACAGGGGCATTTTTTTTCGCACAGAGGGTGGTGAGTGTCTGGAAGAAGCTGCCAGAGGTAGTAGTAGAGGCAGGTACAATTTTGTCTTTTAAAAAGCATTTAGACAGTTACATGGTACGATGGGTTTAGAGGGATTTGGGCCAAATGCAGGCATTTGGGGCTAGCTTCGGGCTTAAGAAAATGGCGCCATGAAAAAGTTGGGCCAAAGGGCCTGTTTCCAAGTTGTAAACCTCTATGATTCTATGACACTATGACACACACATGCATCTGGAAGCATGCATACCCCCCCCCCCGCCCCTCCACCCCCTCCCCTCCACACACACACACACACACTGAGACATTGAGAGACACACACACCCAGCACCACACACAAACACAGAGAGTCTGGATTTGGGGACCAAATAAAATATTTCCAATCTTGCTGATGAGCACAACTAATGGTGAGGAGGATGCAAGGAGGACTTGAAGGGAATTGGGACAGGCTGAGTCAATGGGCAAGAACATGGCAGATGGAATAAAACTGAATATGTGTGAAGTTATCCACTCTGGCGGAAAAAAAACATCAGAAAGGCAGAGTATTTCCTAAACAGTGCGAGATTGGACAGAGTTGTTGCCAGAGAGAGCTGGATGTCCTTGTTCATGGGTCAGTAAAAATTAGCATGTAGGCACAGCAAGACATGTGGAAGGCAAATGCTCCATATTTGTGCAATCAAATAGGAGCGCGAGAGCGCGAGTGAGCGTGTGTGTGTGTGTGTGTGTGTGTGTGTGTGTGTACCATGATCTGTTTGAAAGTTGGAGCATTATTTTTGGCCAAATGGCCTACTCCTGCTCTTATGTCCCTTTGAGACTGAAATACTTTTGCACGTCGCAGACACTCACACAGGCAAGCATGGACGTACGGGCACACAGGCGTACACACACAAACATACACACACACGCACAGATCGAGAGACAATCAGACTGAGAGACAGACATGCCCAGAAACAAACACAGAGACTGGAACACACCCAGAAACTTGATGTGGAGACCAAATAAAATAGTTCAAACCTTGCTGATGGCACAGACATAATGGAGAGGAGGATGCAATGGGGGCTTCAAGGAGATTTGGACAGGCTGAGTGAATGCGCAAAGACGTGGCAGATGGGATAAAAAGTAACTAAGTATGAAGTTATCCACTATGGTTGGGGGAAATAAAACAGAAATACAGAATATTACCTGCATGATGCGAGGTTGAAAAGAGTTGACTTCTCGAGAGACCTGTTCATGAAAAGCTAGCATTCAGGTACAGCAAACAATGAGGAAGGCAAATGCTACGCTTGTGTGTCACAAAATATTAATGTGAGTGTGCGTGTGTTTGTGTGTTTCTGTGTGTGCTTTTGTATGGGTGGGTGCGTGTGTGAATGTGTGTGAATGTGCCATGATCAGTTTGAATGTTCGATCAGTATTGATGGGCCAAATACCTGCTCCTATGTTGATTCGAGACTTGAATACATACACACGCCGCAGACAGTCACACAGGCAGGTATGGACATACAGGCGTACAAACAAACTCACGCACAAACACACACGCGCACACGCACGCACGCACAAATACACACACACAGATATATCTATACAGAATGATATGCAGTATAGTTGCATTTATTAAGACAATATGATAGAATGTGATAGAATGCTTAATATGCTAGTTTGCAAATGACACAATATGCAGCATTGTAAGCAGCATAGCTGGAAGCATCAAATTGCAAAGAAATATTAATATTTTGTGAATGGATAAAACTAATGGATGTTTTCATTGCAGGGAAATGTAAGTTAACGCACCTTAGAATTAAAAATCAATGAACCATGTTGGTTATAAATGTCCATATGCTAAGACTAAGGATTGATCAACAAATGTCTTTATTCAAAGTCTTTAGACAGGTGAAGAAGACAGAATACATAAACACTGAGAGACCGAAAATATATTCGGAGCTTAATATTCATGTTTGAATGTGAAGATCTGAGATCAGGATTGAAATAAAGAAGAGTCCGCAATCAGAACCGGCAACATTTTTGTTCTGGTTTTCATAAAATTAAAATTCAGCATTTAAAAATTCCTTGAACAGAGCAGGAGGAGAAGAAATTTTACTCTGTAAGCTGTATGTATGTTCAGAGTACCCGATTAACAGTGTAGATGATGTTTAACTCTAAAACGCTGGAATTTAGTTAAGGAGTGACTTAATCATTCCCAAACGGAGAGGGTTGATAAACAGGAACATTTGCTGCTGGTTGGGGAGTCCAAGATTTAAGCAAATTAGATTTTAGACGATGTTTAATGTTTAAGACTTTCAGGAGCGAAATCAGGAAATATTTTTCAACTTAATACCTCACTTTCCTCCATTAAGACATTTTCTAAATCCAATCCTTCTTTGACGAAATCTAATATTGTGTGCAGTTTTGGTCTCCTTTCGAAGAAAAAAATAAACTTGCAATAGAAAGAATGCAGAAAAAGTACACCAGACTGATTTTTAGGATGGCAGGATTGTCGTTTTCGGAGAGGCGACTGCATCTGTATTCACTTGGAGTTTAGAACATGAGAGGCGATGTCATTGAAATATACAGAATTCTAGCAGGGATGAGCAGACTGGATGCAGGGATGTTGTTTCCTTTGGCGGGGTGGGGTCCAGAAAAAGGGAGCAAAGTTTCAGTGTTCAGGGTTGGACATTTAACTCTGAGATGAGGAAAAGTTTTCTTGACTCAGAGGCTGGTAAAACTGTAATTCTCTACCACAGAAGTTTGTGGATGCGAAATCAGTGAATCTATTTTTAAAGGATATATATTTCTATACACTAAAGGTGTCACGAATTATGAGGAGAGGGCTCGTATGGTGTTGAGTTACAGGGTCAGCCACGGTCGTGTCGAATGGCAGAGCAGGGTCTAAGTGTCGAATGGCCTACTCGTGCTCCTATTTTCTACCTTTCTCGATATTATATATGTCCATGAAGCAAAGTGCTGGGTGGGAGCGCTGAATATTAATTCTTTCATAAAGCTCACAAGACGAAATTAATCACAGTGATATCTGACTCTGTAACAAGCTTTTGATTGAAACTATCACTAAACATTCTTCATGCAACATTATGGGATGGTTGAAGCGAAATGGCAATGACATTCGATTAGCCCCGGGCTAATTTCTCTGAAGAAATGGGTTCAATTCCCACCCCAGCACTCGGAGTAGTTTCAAATAAATTGATCTAAGTGTAGCCTCTAGTAAAAACTACGGGAACTATCGACGATTGCCGTAAAAAAGCATTGCCGTTCAATGGTTGGCATCTTATCTTTGCAGGAAAAAGCTTTGAATAAGATCTCGGACAAAGGGCTAATTCAGAGTTCATGCTTTTTGGGGTAATATATTCGCATGGATAGAGGATTGGCCAATCGATAGGATACAGAGAGTTGGGATAAGAGGAGCATTTTCAGGATGACAATCTGTTACAAGTGGAGTGCCTCAGCGATCAATGCTCGGGCCACAATTATTTACAATATACATAATGACTTGGAGGAGGGAAGTGAATTTACTATTGCCAAGTTTGCGAATGAAAACAGGACTTCTGCCATGGGTTTTAAATGCCCATTTAGATCAACAATGTCCTTTGGAGAAGGAAATATGTCGTCCAGTGGTTTGGATCCAAGAAGCAATGTCGTGGAATCTGAAATTGCCCAGAGGGCAATTCGGATTTGATTTGATTTGATTTGATTTAATGCCCACATCCAAGAAGTAAAACTAAAATTGTGATTTTTTTAGTCCAATATGACATTACTAAGGACTGGAGCTACAAAGACTGGACACTGCAATTTTTGGACGAGCTGAGCTGGATATTCCGCTGCGCAAATTCATTATACCAGTGCAATGTCCCCAATTGCCTTCCCACATGATGCTGGCTCCCTGTCTATCACACAGCAGATAATGACATTAAGTAAGCTTATCCTTACTGGTCACATATTTCACTGCTGAGTGTGGGTGTCTCACTGTAGTGATTAGTAAATATGCAGGAATAATTTCCAAGGCAGAAACTTCGCATTGCAGCAGCTGAATCATATTTACCTCACAGAGGAGAGAAGAAAGACATTTAATTTGCATTATTTCAGGAGCGTTGTATGCAAATTTCACTGAAAGTCAAGCCAAGGATGGACACATGTTTTTCGTATGAGGTTAAGTGTCACTGACTTGCAAAGATTACAGGACGATATGGGCGAGCTGGTCAGACAGGTAGAGCAGTGCCAAACGGAATTTAAACCTGAAAAGTGAGAGGTGATGCATTTTGCGAGGGGTAACAAGGCAAGGGAATACACAATGAACTGCAGGACGCGAGAACGTGCAGAGAACCAGAGGGACCTTGGCATGCAAGTCCAAAGATTATTTATGCCGTAGCATACAAGGCTGAAAAATGCGATTGGAATAGATAGGGTTATAATGGCTGGAGCAGGCACAATGGGCCGCAGGGCCTCTTCCTGTTCTGTAAAACTCAATGACGATGATTCTACTGTCCCTGAAGCAAGAGCGATGGGCTTAATGGTCTCCTCCATCGTTGTTGGAGTCTCATAATCTGCTGTTTGTAACTTCTAACACAGAGTTGTCAGAGGACATTTTAATTTTTCACTCCCCCCTACCCACTTCTCGCCTCCTGCCCCTCCCAATCAACTCAAGAGCTGCTATTACAGGATAAAGATTCTTTACAGGTGCATTAGAATCGGACATTACTTTCTTAAACTATAACCAGACACAAAATGCAGAGAATAGTTTCACTTACTGGGTTCTACAGTGAGTTCGGTTCCACTGCCAAAGGTAAGCTTTCTGGTTGCAGGGTTTGCACAGTGATTCCAGATGGTACAAAATCGACATAACCCACATGAATAGCAATGTAAGGATTGTTTTTCATGCTAAGGTTTTTGAGATTCGATTTGCTTCCACAGCTGGTTCATTATTACGTCCAGAAATAAATGCAAAATAATATCCGAGGAAGGATGTTCTGGCTAAAGAGGGAGTGCAGCGAAGGTTCACCGGACAGATTCTGGAGTTGCGGGACTGACATATGAGGGGAGATTGAGTAGGTTAGGATTTTATTGTCTGGGGTTCAGAAGAAGGGAGGCAGGAGGAGAAGATCTCATTAAAACCCATAATGCAGGATTCGACACGATAAATGCAGGATGGCGGCAGGGTCCAGAACCGGGGTTCATACTCAAAGAATATGGGACTGATATGAGGAGAATTTATTTTTCAACAACAAAATGAAAAGCCTGTGTAATTCACAATTACAAAGGTTTAAACAGAACAATGGTGCTTATTCGTCTCCCCTCTTTCTTTTTGATCAACTCTCTGGGTGGAATCTTCCTATCCCGTCCACAGTACACAAATCTGCTTCTCAGTTCAATACCATATTACTGAGGCGTGCAGTCCCAACTCCTGTCCCATGTACCTCTAATGACTGGGTAGGCTGAGCTAGATCAAAACTGACTCAAAACTGTGCAATCTCTTCGCCTGCATGCCACATATTATATTGGCACTCTGCCCAACTCGACTAGACTACTTACAACAGAAAACTAGATCACAGAGGAGATGTGGAGTGAAAGAATAGAAACACACTGACTTCACACTCACTTGGTACAACTGTCACCTGGGTGCCGTTGCCGAACGTTAGCTTATCGTAGCACAGTAACAATTGCTCAGACAGAAACCTTCTATTGAGATAACTGTTTCAGATTTCAGGCAGTTCACGGCAAAGACAAAGCTGGAACAGTCACTGATTCGCTGCAGGAAACAGATATTGCATATCTTCCCCCTCCCCACCATCACAGGCTAAATGGGCCGAATAGCCTCCTTCGATTATCTAAGATTCTATCAACGTGAAGAATTTCTGAGCCAAGGCAGCCACTGGTCAAATATAGCCACCCACGTCCTCCCCCTGCAAGAAGTATATTTTGCCTCTGAAACTTTGTTAGGTAACATAGGAACAAGGTTCTGCCTGCACTGCCAATCTCTGAAATGGCTTAACAGAAATTTGCAACATGGCTTTGCCAGTGACGCCTCAAAACCTGGCAGAAAAGAAATACAATTCAACGGATAGTCTTTAATTTGTTAGCTAAGCTTTCTCTCCTTACAGATGCTGCCTGATCTGCTGTGGTTTTTCCCAGCATTATCTGTTCTTATTGTCATAATCCTGTTATATTTCGAAGAGGTAAACAGACATGTTGAGTCTGAAAGATGCGTTTATGTTTACTTGAATCAACAGTTACTCGAGCTCATTTTCCAAAAGAGAGATATTTTTTGTCCATTCGTGGGACATGGGCACCGTTGGCTGGCCAGAGTTTATTATCCATTCCCAATTGCCCTTGAGTGTCAATCAAATTGCACATGTTGGCCAGATCTACTAAGAATGGCAGATTTCTTTCTCTAAAGGACATTACTCAACGAGATGGGTTTTTCCAACAGTGGTTTGCATCGTCAACAGTAGATTCTTAATTCCAGATTATTGAATTCAAATTCCACCATCTGCCGTGGAGGGATTTGAATGCAGGGTCCCCAGAACACTAGTTGATTTCCTGGATTAATAATCTAGCGATAACGCCACTAGGCTATCGTCTACCCCCAGTTTCACCACCTCACAATACTGCAAGGTCACCCAATGAAACTAATATGCCAGGTGCTTGGGAAATTATGTAAGGAGTCAGAGAAGGAGGGAACAAGGATAAAATCAAGAGGTGGAAAAGGGAATACGAAAAATGATATACAGAGAAACCAAGGACAAAATTCAAAAACGAGACAATTAATGTTAAAAAGACAAGCTGAAAGGCTCTGTGCCTTAATGCGCGGAGCATTGGCAATAGAGTGAATGAACTAATCTTGCAGATAGATATAAATGGGCATGCTATAATTGGAATTATGGAGACACGGCTGCAGGGTTCCCAAGAATGGGAACTGAATGTCCCAGGGTATTCAGTATTTAGGAAGGACAGGCATAAAGGAAAAGGTGGTGGAGCGGCACTGCTGGTTAAAGAGGAAATTAACAAACTGGTGAGAACCGATATTAGCTCTGATAATGTGGAGTCTATATGGGTAGAGTTGAGAGATACCAAGGGGCAGAAAACATCAGTGGGTGTCATATACAGACCGCGAAACTGCAGTGGTGATGTTGGAAATGGCATTAAACACGAAATTAGAAATACATGTGATCAAGGGTGATTTTAATCCGCACGTTGATTGAGTAAATCAAATTAGCCACAATGCTGTAGAGAAGGATTTCCTGGACCGGATACGGGATAGTTTCCCTGACCAATATGTGAAGGAACCAACGAGGGAGCAGGTCACCTTAGACTGGGTACTGTGTCGTGAGAAGGTAATAATTGCCAATCGAGCTGTGCAAGACCCCTTGGGGATGAGTGAACAAAACATGAGAGAATTTTTTATCAAGGTGGAGAGTGAAGTAGTTGACTCGGAGACTACTGTGCTGAATCTTAATCAAGGAGACTATGAAGATATGAGGCGTGATTTGGCCTTCATAGATTAGGGAGACTTACTTAAAGGGATGACAATGGATCTCATAGAGACTTATAAAATTCGAACAGGACAAGGCATAGTAGATGAAGAGAGGATATTCCCGATGGTGCGGGAGTCCAGAACCAGGGGTCTGAGGATTCCGGGTAGACCATTTAGGACGGAGGTGAGGAGACATTTCTTAACCCAAAGAGTGGTGAGCCTGTGAAATTTATTACCACAGGAAGTAGTTGTTGCCAAAAGATTGAATGTATTCAAGAAGCGGCTGGATATAGCACTTGAAGCGAATGGGATCAAAGGTTAATGGGGAGAAAGCAGGATTAGGCTATTGAGTGGATGATCAACCATGATCATAATAAATGGCAGATCATGCTTGAAAGGCCAAACGCCCCTTCCTGCTCCCATTTTCAATGTTCCTATGTTTCCTTCCCGAGAGGAAATTAATGAACCAGATGGGTTTTTCCGACAATCGACAATGGTTTTCCTGGTCACCAGTAGATTCTTAATTCCAGATTATTGAATTCAAATTCCACTATCTGCCATGACGGGATTCGAACCCAGGTCCCTCACATATTCGCTGAGTTTCGGAGTTAATAATTTTGCGGTAATACGAGCAGGACATCGCTTCCCTCCAGTTACATAACTTCACCAGGATGCAAGGTCACCCAGTGAGTCGCACATCCATGTCTGTCACATTGCTGAGGCCCAGAGATTGGTCTGCCACCTGCGGCATGTCTAACTAAGCATTGAGATCTGAGCTCGCTATCCATCTATCGAGGGTAATGACTAGGGAATGACAAGGGTAAGATTAGGGCCAGTCAAGGACAGTAATGGGAAGTTGTGCGTGGAGCCTGAAGAGATAGGAGAGGCGCTAAATGAATATTTTTCGTCAGTATTCACGCAGGAAAAAGACAATGTTGTCGAGGAGAATACTGAGATACAGGCTATTGGACTAGACGGGATTGAGGTTAATAAGGAGGAGGCGTTAGCAATTCTGGGCAGTGTGAAAATAGATAAGTCCCCTGGGCCGGATAGGATTTATCCCAGGATTCTCTGGGAGGCTAGGGAGGAGATTGCAGAGCCTTTGGCTTTGACCTTTATGTCGTCATTGACTACAGGAATAGTGCCAGAAGACTGGAGGATAGCAAATGTTGTCCCCTTGTTCAAGAATATAGAACATAGAACATTACAGTGCAGTACAGGCCCTTCGGCCCTCGATGTTGCGCCGACCAGTGGTACCAATCTAAAGCCCCTCTAATCTACACTATTCCAATATCATCCATATGTTTATCCACTAACCACTTGAACGCTCTCAACGTTGACGAGTCCACCACTGCTGCAGGCAGGGCATTCCACGCCCTTACTACTCTCTGAGTAAAGAACCTACCTCTAACATCTGTCCTATATCTCTCACCCCTCAATTTAAAGCTATGTCCCCTCGTGCTAGCCAAGACCATCCGAAGAAAAAGGCTCTCACTATCCACCCTATCTAATCCTCTGATCATCTTGCATGCCTCTATTAAGTCACCTCTTAACCTTCTTCTCTCTAACGAAAACAACCTCAAGCCCCTCAGCCTTTCCTCATACGATTTTCCCACCATACCAGGCAACATCCTGGTAAATCTCCTCTGCACCCTTTCCAACACTTCCACATCTTTCCTATAATATGGCGACCAGAACTGTACGCAATACTCCAAATGCGGCCGCACCAGAGTTTTGTACAGTTGCAGCATGAGCTCCTGGCTACGAAACTCAATCCCTCTACCAATAAAAGCTAACACACCATACGCCTTCTTAACAACCCTATCAACCTGGGTGCCAACTTTCAGGGATCTATGCACATGGACACCCAGATCCCTCTGTTCATCCACACTACCAAGTGTCTTACCATTAGCCCAGTACTCTGTATTCCTGTTACTCCTTCCAAAGTGAATCACCTCACACCTTTCCGCATTAAACTCCATTTGCCACCTCTCAGCCCAGCTCTGCAGCTTATCTATATCCCTCTGTCACCTGTCACTTCCCTCCGCACTGTCTACAACTCCACCGACTTTAGTGTCATCCGCAAATTTACTAATCCATCCTTCCACGCCCTCATCCAAGTCATTAATAAAAATGACAAACAGCAGTGGCCCCAAAACAGATCCTTGCGGTACACCACGAGTAACTGAACTCCAGGATGAATATTTCCCATCAACCACCACCCTCTGTTTTCTTACAGCTAGCCAATTCCTGATCCAAACCACTCAATCACCCTCAATCCCATGTGTCCGTATTTTCTGCAAAAGCTTACTACGGGGAACCTTATCAAACGCTTTGCTGAAATCCATATACACCACAACAAGAAGGGGAGTAGAGGCAACCCTGGTAATTATAGACCAGTGAGCCTTACTTCTGTTGTGGGCAAAGTTTTGGAAAGGATTATAAGAGATAGGATTTATAATAATCTAGAAAGGAATAATTTGATTAGGGATAGTCAACACGGTTTTATGAAGGGTAGGTCGTGCCTCACAAACCTTGCTGAGTTCTTTGAGAAGGTGACCAAAGAGGTGGATGAGGGTTAAGCAATTGATGTGGTGTATATGGATTTCAGTAAAGCGTTTGATAAGTTTCCCCACGGTAAGCTATTGCAGAAGATACGGAGGCATGGGATTGAGGGTGATTTAGCAGTTTGGATCAGGAATTGGCGAGTTGTAAGAAGACAGAGGGTGGTCGTTGATGGGAAATGTTTATCCTGGAGTTCAGTTACTAGTGGTGTACCGCAAGGATCTGTTTTGGGGCCACTGCTGTTTGTCATTTTTATAAATGACCTGGATGAGGGCGAAGAAGGATGGGTTAGTAAATTTGCGGATGACACTAAAGTCAGTGGAGTTGTGGACAGTGCAGAAGGTTGTTGCAGGTTACAGAGGGACATAGATAAGCTGCAGTGCTGGGCTGAGAGGTGGCAAATGGAGGTCAATGCGGAAAAGTGTGAGGTGATTCACTTTGGAAGGAGTAACAGGAATACAGAGTACTGGGCTAATGGTAAATACTTGGTAGTGTGGATGAGCAGAGAAATCTCGGTGTGCATGTGCATAGATCCCTGAAAGTTGGCACCCAGGTTGATAGGGTTGTTAAGGAGGTGTACAGAGTGTTCGCTTTTATTGGTAGAGGGATTGAGTTTCGTAGCCAGGAGGTCATGTTGCAGCTGTACAAAACTCTGGTGCGTCCGCACTTGGAGTATTGCGTACAGTTCTGGTCGCCGCATTGTAGGAGGGATGTGGAAGCATTGGAAAGGGTGCAGAGGAGATTTACTAGGATGTTGCCTGGTATGGTGGGAAGGTCTTATGAGGAAAGGCTGAGGGACTTGAGGTTGTATTCGTTAGAGAGAAGAAGGTTAAGAGGTGACTTAATAGAGGCATACAAAATGATCAGAGGATTAGATAGGGTGGATAGTGAGAGCCTTTTTCCTCGGATGGTGATAGCTAGCACGAGGGCACATAGCTTTAAATTGAGGGGTGATAGATTTAGGACAGATGTCAGAGGTAGGTTCTTCACTCAGAGATTAGTGAGGGCATGGAATGCCCTGCCTGCAGCAGTAGTGGACTCGCCAACATTAAGGGCATTTAAATGGTCATTGGATAAACATATGGATGATTTTGGAATAGTGGAGGATAGATGGGCTTTAGATTGGTTTCACTGGTCGGCGCAACATCGAAGGCCGAAGGGCCTGTACTGCGATGTAATGTTCCATGTTCTATCTTTCTGAAGTTCATTTTACGGACAGAATGCCTTCACTTGTATTTCATGTAATACTTTGTATCGTTGCCCTGGTTGCTATTTGTCAGACACAATATAGCGAAAAAATAATCGACATGAAACAGAATGAGAGTAACTTCCAATCGTACTCACTTGGCACAACTGTCAACTGGGTGCCGCAGCTTCACAGTATAGTCATAATGTATAGTATAAAGGGCACAGACATAGACCTTCCATTGGAGTGAAGTTGCAGATGTCCTTTAGTAATGATGAAGCATACTCATTAATTCGGAGGCAGGGGAATATACAAAGTTCACATGAGGGTGAGCCCTTGAGAACCTTTAAGGAAAGGTCAATTACTTATGTTGCAACCAGATCCAAACTGACGTTTTCAAATGTCTTATTGGGTCGCAAAGTGAATTTGTTGCCTCTGCCAAAGACAAGTTACAAAGTTCTGGTGCCAGCACATCTGTACACAATGGGACAAAAAACTAAACCCAACCACATGAGCAGAAGAATGATTTATTTATATTATATGTCTCCTAAGTTTGAGTTTGAATTCAATTTCAGATTTTGCTGACTTCAATAGCCAGGGCAGGTTATATCCAGCGAAAAATATAAATGTCTCCCCCCTCACTTCCCACCCATTTGAACGTAATAGGTCAATAAATTATTTACTTGCATCGTGCAAAAAGGAACTTTGAGGGAAAGAATGGTCAGAAACTTAATGCACTTGCTAACTTCAAGTAGCCATTGGCCACCACACTCCCCACAATCTCTGTACAGAATGGAAATGTTTTGTAGGCAGGAATGGAATGATACACACAACACATGGACCAGTGCAGCAGGTTCAAGAAGGCAGCTCACCACTGCCTTCCACATTGAGGGACAGGCTATGTAAGTGCTGGCCTAGCCAGCAATGCCCATTTCCTACGCAACAAAAAAACTAGGTAACTTCAGTTACTCATACTCTAACCAGGTCCAAACTGAAAATTTAAAACCACTTATTGGATTGCGCAGTGAATTTGTTTCCTCTGCCAAAGATAAGATTCAAAGTTCTGGTGCTAGTACATGTGTACATAATGCGGCAAAAAGTACAAACACCTGAGCAGAAATATAAGATTCATTTATATTTTATTTATCCTGAGTTTGAGTTTTGAGTTCAATTTCAGATTCTGCTGACTTCAATAGCCAGGGCAGGTTATATCCTGAAATAAATATGTTCGCCCCATCCACCAATTTACATTTAATTCCCACTCCTTGCCTGTTAGCTCCATATGTCATATATTTCTATCCACTTTACAATCTCAGCAAATATGGTTCAGATTTTCTGTAAATGCTGGGTGAGACCATTGCACTTTGTGAGGATGCATGCGAGGTTCCACAGTGAGTTTTGTTCAAGTACCAAGGATCGGCCTTTCAGATGTGGGGATGATACAATCATAGAGTCAGAGATTCATAGAGGTTTACAGCATGGAAACAGGCCCTTCGGCCTAACTTGTCTATGAAGCCTTTTTTTAAACCCCTAAGCTAATCCCAATTGCCTGCATTTGGCCCATATTCCTCTGTACCCATCTTACCAATATAACTGTCTAAATGCTTTCTAAAAGACAAAATTGTACCCGCCTCTACTACTACCTCTGGCAGCTTGTTCCAGACATTCACCACCCTCTGCGTGAAAAAATTGCCGCTCTGGACACATTTGTATCTCGCCCCTCTCACCATAAACCTATGCCCTCTAGTTTTAGACGTCCCTACCTTTGGGGAAAGAAACTGACTATCGAGCTGATCTATACCCCTCATTATTTTATTAACCGCTAAAGATCACACCTCAATCTTCTACACTCCAGATAAAAAAGTCCCAGTCTATCCAGCCTCAAACCATCAAGTCCCGGTCGCATCCTAGTAAATCTTTTCTGCACTCTTTCTAGTTTAATAATATACTTTCTATAATCGGGTGACCAGAATTGTACACAGTATTCCAAATGTGGCCTTACCAATGTCTTGTACAACTTCAACAAAACGTCCCAACTCCTGTATTCAATGTTCTGGCCAATCATGGAAGATGCTACACAAATCCGTAACTCCCGTGCTGACAGTATTGCAAGAGGTTGTTTTTGACCTGCTTGACCTGGTGATTTGACCATAGATTGGGATTCAAATTGTAATGCCAGGTGATCTCCAAAGCAAAAATAGAACTATTCCTCTCCCTGAAATCCATCCCCATTTAACCCTTTTGCTTTATTTGCTGTACTCTATTTCAAAAAGTACAAGACATAGCTAGCAGTTTAACTTTCCTTCCATGCAGTTTCAATGAACTTCTGTATATTCCCTGGCCCTGTTAGTCCTCCCAAAATACATCAGCTTACACTTTTTAGAGTTAAATTTCAATTTTCCACTGCTCTGCCCATTTGACCAGTCCTTCAATATCGACCTGTAATGTAAGGCTTTCCTCCTCGCTATTTACCACACCACCAATTTGTGTATCATCTACGAATTTACTGATTATATCCTCTGGATCTCTATCGTTCTAATTAATTATCTAATGATACATAAATCCATCTAACAGCTTGTTTTTAATTTTAAGCGTTACTTTCCCTCTTTGTCACCATTCGCCAGACATGGATTCTGCAGAAATATCCATCGAAGGGTAAAGAGAAATCACCTGGCACTTATTTGGCACAACATTCAGTTGTTTCCCGTAGCCAAAGACGAGTTTATAAGTACCGTCATAGTAATGAGCACCGTGACTAGTTACCAGCAGAAAGCTACCAGTGCATCAGCTCATTCAGATTCCATCCAGTATACACAGCAAGGACACTGGCATATTCACTGATGTCAGTGGGAGCCTCAACAACTGCCATGATGTGCGAATGGTAAACCTTAAAAATTATCTATCGCCAAGAGATGAACAATACATCTGATAACATTCTACAAAGCTAAGCACATCCAAGGCCAAATTTAAAGCCAAGTTGCCTCTCCGCACCGAGTGGTGCATTTAGGCAGAATTCTTCTGCCTTCAGTGATAGCTATTGCTGCAACACGTCGCTCGGCTTTTGCGAAGGGTTTAGAGCTTGAGAGAGCCATACTACACATCAAGCGTGGCTGAGCAGGAGTCTCCCTCTCACTCCCAATCTTTGGCAGCGTTGCTTTCTCACCTTTCTTGTTCATCAAGTCCAAGGGTAGGGACTCGGACCCGGCGTTTCTAGCTCAGAGGTAGGGATTCTAGCCCATTGCACCACAAGACCTCCCCAAGTTATGAATGGCCATTATATTGCATCTCCTCCCTTTAAGCGTGTACTGATTTTTTTTAAAAACACGACTTGGTGATATGTTTGGAACTGTAAATATTGATTGTCATCCTAATGTAAGCAGATCATGATGGAAGATAGTTGAGGACTTACTGGGCTCCACAGTGAGTTTGGTCCCTTTGCCAAAGACAAGCTTCTCAGTTCGGTAGTAACAGCTACAACAAAATATCGACCCAGCCATATGAACACAGGGTTAGCTCACATTCAGTTTGTTTCGTGTCACTTATTTTAATTAGCTTCTCTCCTGAACCAAATATAACCGTTCCCTCCCTCTCCCTCACACTTAGCTCCCACTGTTTTTTTGACTATATCAGGGAACAATATTTGGATAATGAATTGACTGTGTTTCACAATTTCCATCTTCACCGGTACTTCTCCCTGAACACCCAGGAGACACAAATCCTGGGAAAAAAGTTTGACATCAACACATACGAACATGCAAAGTGGGAGTCGGAGTAAGGCACTGGCCACTCCAGCCTAACCGCTATTCAGTAAGATCATGACTGATCTGATTGTAACCTCACCCCCACATTCCTGCCTACTCCCGATCACCGTTTATCCCTTGTTAATCAAGAATCTATCTAGCTGTGTTTAAAATAATCAAAGGCCCTGTTCCCCTTGATGTTTGAAGAAGAGAGATGACGAGACTCACTACTCTTTAAGAGAGAAAAAAGTCTCCTCATATCTGTTTTTAAAGGAGTGACCCTTTAATTTGAACTATAACACCTGGTTCAAAACATCAACCTGTTGTTGATAATCGTTGACCAACATTTCACTTTGAAGCCTTATTTCAAGCATGCATTCGTGTCAGCAGTTTAACAAAGACCGGAGACCATAGGACGACGGGGCAGAAGGATGCCATTTGGCCCATCGGTCATTCAATGAGATCATGAATTAGCTGATGTGATAATTCTGAATACCTCTTTCCCGTTGTATCCTCGTAACCCTCGATTGCCCTGTGGGTTAAAAATCTGAACATTCAACCTGTACAGCTCTCTGCGGTAAATGATTCCACAGATTCACTGCTGGCTTGAAAGAAGAAAATCTTCATCATATAAATGGGCAACCTCATACTTTGGGATTATGACCTCTGGTCCTACAAGAGGTAATAACGTCTCAGCATCTAACCTTGCCATGTCCCCTGAGAATCCAATAAGTCTCAATAAGGTCACATCGCATGCTTCTAAACTCCACTAAGTAGAGGCCCAACATACTCAAACTCTCCGAAAAAACATATCCATACCTGGGATCAAAGTAGTGGCCTTCCCTGAACTGCCTCCAATGCCAGTATAGGTTTCCTAATGTAAGGGGACAGTGTTCCAGATGTGGTCTAAATCGTACCTTGTATAGTTTTAGCAAGATTATTAGTTTTAACAAAGACAAGCTTGAAAATGAAATATATGTAGATAATTACTCAAATCAGTGGGCATTTGACTCAACCTGCTAAATGGGCATTTTCTATCCTATTAGTAACCCAATTTCAGTTCGATGTCACATCACTGATGCCTAATGTTTCAACTGGTGTTGATGACACGGCTTAATGAACAGTGAGCTGACCTCGATACTCGGTGCCTAATAGCTTAATTGATTGGTGCAATGGCTTCTCCTTCATTCCAAGCACTGCCTTGGCTCTTTACCGGCCTTTCACCCGACACCATTCAGCAGAAATCTGTATCTAATGGGAGGAAATGAAGGTGGACTCGCACTTACTTGGCACAACCTGCAGTCGGGTGCCGCTGCCGAATATCAGTTTTTCATTATCAGCAATATACACACAGTGACTATTGCCCAAGCAGAAAGCTTCCACTGGGGCAGGCCACAGAGACTTCAGCTATTTCAAAACCCTGGGGAGTACATGCTCTTAGCATAATTTTATGACCGATCTGCCCTCAAAACAGGTGCGACCGATTAAATAGCAAATTAGAAAGAGACAATTCTGGATAAACTGTGTACGTCTGGCAGCACGTGTAGAGAGAGAAACAAAGCTAATAATCCTGCTATCCCGGAATCAGTCTGGCATTAGGAAATATTGTTTTCTTTTTTAAAAAAAAGTTGGATCACTATTCTTTGAAGTATTGTGGTATCAATAGTTGGTACATGTGAGATACTTAGTTGTGTGAGGAACTTCTTTATGTGCAAGTGGAAAAGGACACATTCCTTCATCATTGTATAATTCATCAGGTTCGTTTGTCACAATGGCAAATTTTCTCCCCACTTTTGCAATGAGGCCAAAAACTTCTGAGTGCAAAATGAATCTTCTCAAATTCATAGATCATAGAATCCCTACAGTGTAGAAGGAGGCCATTCGGCCCATCGAGTCTGCACCGACAACAATCCACCCCAGGACCTATTCCCACAAATTTACCCCACTAAACCCTCTAACCTACACATTCCCTGACACTAATGGGCAATTCAGCATGACCAATAAACATAGCCCGCACATCTTTGGACTGTGAGAGGAACCAGAGAATCTGGCGGAAACCCACGCAGACACGGGGAGAACGTGCAACCTCCACACAGACAGTAACCCAAGCCTGGATTCGAACCTGGATTGCTGGAGCTGTGAGGCAGCAGTGCTAACCACTGTGCCACCGTGCCACCCGTAATTGATGCCAATAGATTCTACTCACTTGGCTCCACGCTCAATTTGGTTCCACCACCGCATATTAATGGTCTGTAAGAAGCACGAGCGTACACTGCGATTACTCTCCATGTCAGAACCTAAAGACATGGAGCATGCATGCCAAAATTCAAAAAGGGCTTTAGTCATTGCTCAGGGCAGTTAAGCAGGTCTCGCTACAGAATACTATTTCCTGCAGTTTGTTTGGATCAAAAGTTAGTCAGAAACCTTTACAATCTTCCAAGTCATTCATCTCTTAATTTCCCAGGAAAATAAGTCAGAGCGTGACTGGCTGGGAGTTCTCAATGTACACATCCAAGCGAGGTAACACGTGCAGAGAATTCCCTGGCTCACTTTCGAACGGAATTTTCAAATCCATACAAAAATGCTGCTTTTGGGATTTCGTTCAGAATTGGAACTAAAGGAAATCTACACCATT
>NW_027593344.1:0-34005 GCF_964213995.1 Mustelus asterias
CCTCCCCCGGCCCTCCTCCTCCCCCTCCCCCGGCCCTCCTCCTCCTCCTCCCCCGGCCCCCCTCCTCCCCCTCCCCCGGCCCCCCTCCTCCCCCTCCCCCCGCCCGCTCATTCCCAGGCCCCGCCCCTCATTCCCACGCCCAGCCTCTCCTCCCCAGGCCCCGCCCCCTCCTCCCCAGGCCCCACCCCTCCTCCCCAGGCCCCACCCCCTCCTCCCCAGGCCCCGCCCACTCCTCCCCATGCCCCGTCCCCTCCTCCCCATGCCCCGTCCCCTCCTCCCCATGCCCCGTCCCCTCCTCCCCATGCCCCGTCCCCTCCTCACCAGGCCCCGCCCCCTCCTCCCCAGTCCCCGCCCCCTCCTCCCCAGTCCCCGCCCCCTCCTCCCCAGTCCCCGCCCCCTCCTCCCCAGTCCCCGCCCCCTCCTCCCCAGTCCCCGCCCCCTCCTCCCCAGTCCCCGCCCCCTCCTCCCCAGTCCCCGCCCCCTCCTCCCCAGGCCCCGCCCCCTCCTCCCCAGGCCCCACCCCCTCCTCCCCAGGCCCCACCTCTCACTCCCCAGGACCCGCCCCCTCATTCCCAGGCCCCGCCCCCTCATTCTCAGGCCCCGGCCCCTCATTCCCAGGCCCCGCCCCCTCATTCCCAGGCCATGCCCCCTCATTCCCAGGCCCCGGCCCCGACCCCTCATTCCCAGGCCACGCCCCCTCATGCCCTGGCCCAGCCCCCTCCCCAAGACCCGCCCCTCCTCCCCAGGCCCCGCCCCTCCTCCCCAGGCCCCGCCCCTCCTCCCCAGGCCCCGCCCCCTCCTCCCCAGGCCCTGCCCCCTCCTACCCAGGCCCCACCCCCTCCTCTGCAGGCCCCGCCCGCTCCTCCGCAGGCCCCACCCCCTCCTCCCCAGGCCCCCCTCTCCTCCCCAGGCCCCACCTCTCACTCCCCAGGACCCGCCCCCTCATGCCCTGGCCCCGCCCCCTCCCCAGGCCCTGCCCCACTCCTCCCCCTCGCCAGGCCCAGCCCCCTCCTCCCCCTCCCCAGGCCCAGCACCCCTCCTTCCCCCCCTCCTCCCACCCTCCCCCTCCCCAGCCCCCCCTCCCCCCTCCTCCCCCTCACCCCTCCTCCCCCTCCCCAGCCCCCCTCCTCCCCCTCCCCAGCCCCCCTCCTCCCCTCCCCAGCCCCCCTCCTCCCCCTCCCCAGCCCCCCTCCTCCCCCGCCCCCCTCCTCCCCCTCCCCCGGCCCCCTCCTCCCCCTCCCCCGGCCCCCCCTCCCCCTCCCCCGCCCGCTCATTCCCAGGCCCCGCCCCTCATTCCCAGGCCCCGCCCCTCATTCCCACGCCCAGCCCCTCCTCCCCAGGCCCCGCCCCCTCCTCCCCAGGCCCCACCCCTCCTCCCCAGGCCCCGCCCCCTCCTACCCAGGCCCCGCCCCCTCCTCCCCAGGCCCCGCCCACTCCTCCCCATGACCCATCCCCTCCTCCCCATGACCCGCCCCCTCCTCACCAGGCACCGCCCCCTCCTCCCCAGTCCCCGCCCCCTCCTCCCCAGGCCCGCCCCCTCCTCCCCAGGCCCCGCCCCTCCTCCCCAGGCCCCACCCCCTCCTCCCCAGGCCCCACCCTCTCCTCCTCAGGCCCCAACCCCTCCTCCTCAGGCCCCAACCCCTCCTCCTCAGGCCCCACCCCCTCCTCCCCAGGCCCCCCTCTCCTCCCCAGGCCCCACCTCTCACTCCCCAGGACCCGCCCCCTCATTCCCAGGCCCCGGCCCCTCATTCCCAGGCCCCGGCCCCTCATTCCCAGGCCCCGGCCCCTCATTCCCAGGCCACGCCCCCTCATTCCCAGGCCCCGGCCCCTCATTCCCTGGCCACGCCCCCTCATGCCCTGGCCCCGCCCCCTCCCCAGGCCCCGCCCCGGCCCCTCATTCCCAGGCCCCGCCCCCTCCTCCCCTGGCCCCGCCCCCTCCTCCCCAGGCCCCGCCCCTCCTCCCCAGGCCCCGCCCCTCCTCCCCAGGCCCCGCCCCTCCTCCCCAGGCCCCACCCCCTCCTCCCCAGGCCCCACCCCCCAGCTCCTCAGGCCCCACCCCCTCCTCCCCAGGCCCCCCTCTCCTCCCCAGGCCCCCCTCTCCTCCCCAGGCCCCACCTCTCACTCCCCAGGACCCGCCCCCTCATTCCCAGGCCCCGGCCCCTCATTCCCAGGCCCCGGCCCCACATTCCCAGGCCCCGCCCCTCATTCCCAGGCCCCGGCCCCTCATTCCCAGGCCCCGCGCCTCATTCCCAGGCCACGCCCCCTCCTGCCCTGGCCCCGCCCCTCCTCCCCAGGTCCCGCCCCTCCTCCCCAGGCCCCACCCCCCAGCTCCTCAGGCCCCACCCCCTCCTCCCCAGGCCCCCCTCTCCTCCCCAGGCCCCCCTCTCCTCCCCAGGCCCCACCTCTCACTCCCCAGGACCCGCCCCCTCATTCCCAGGCCCCGGCCCCTCATTCCCAGGCCCCGGCCCCACATTCCCAGGCCCCGCCCCCTCATTCCCAGGCCCCGGCCCCTCATTCCCAGGCCCCGCGCCTCATTCCCAGGCCACGCCCCCTCCTGCCCTGGCCCCGCCCCTCCTCCCCAGGTCCCGCCCCTCCTCCCCAGGCCCCACCCCTCCTCCCCAGGCCCCGCCCCTCCTCCCCAGGCCCCGCCCCCTCCTCCCCAGTCCCCGCCCCCTCCTCCCCAGTCCCCGCCCCCTCCTCCCCAGGCCCTGCCCCTCCTCCCCAGGCCCCGCCCCCTCCTCCCCAGGCCCCGCCCCTCCTCCCCAGGCCCCGCCCCCTCCTCCCCAGGCCCCGCCCCCTCACCGCAGACGCGCCCCGTCACCCCCAAGCCAGCCCCCTCACCCCAGGCCCCGCCCTTCACCCACAGGCCCCACCCCCGCATTCCCAGGCCCCGCCCCCTCATTCCCAGGCCCCGCCCCTCATTCCCAGGCCCCGCCGCCTCATTCCCAGGACCCCCCACATTCCTAAGCCCCGCCCCCTCATCCCCAGGCCCCGCCCCCTCACCCCGAGACCCCGCCCCCTCACCCCCAGGTCCCGCCTCTCACTCCCAGGCCATGCCCCCTCACCCCCAGGCCCCGCCCCCTCACCCCAAGGCCCTGCCCCCTCCTCCCCAGGCCCTGCCCCTCCTCCCCAGGCCCCGCCCCTCCACCCCAGGCCCCGCCCCTCCCCCAGGCCCCGCCCCTCCCCCAGGCCCCGCCCCCTCCTCCCCAAGCCCCGCTCCCTTCTCCCCATGCCCCTCCCCCTGCTCCCCAGGCCCTGCCCCCCTCCTCAAATTATATCATAATTTATCTCAAAATTTACCTCAAATTTTGCCTCAAAATTTTCGTCATAGGTTACCCCAGATTGGGGATTAAGAGCTGCCTGGCCCCGCCCCCTCATTCCCAGCCCCCACCCCCTCATTCCCAGGCCCCGCCCCCTCATTCCCAGGCCCCGCCCCCATTCCCTGGCCCCGCCCCTCACCCCAGGCCCCGCCCCCTCATTCCCAGGCCCCACCCCCTCATTCCCAGGTCCCGCCCCCTCATTCCCAGGCCCTGCCCCTCAATCCCAGGCCCCACCCGCTCATTCCCACGCCCCGCCTGCTCATTCCCAGGGCCCGCCCCTCATTCCCAGGCCCCGCCCCTCATTCCCAGGCCCCGCCCCTCATTCCGACGCCCAGCCCCTCCTCCCCAGGCCCCGCCCCCTCCTGCCCAGGCCCCACCCCTCCTCCCCAGGCCCCGCCCACTTCTCCCCAGGCCCCGTCCCCTCCTCCCCAGGCCCCGCCCCCTCCTCCCCAGGCCCCGCCCCCTCCTCCCCAGGCCCCGCCCCCTCCTCCCCAGTCCCCGCCCCCTCCTCCCCAGTCCCCGCCCACTCCTCCCCAGGCCCCGCCCCTCCTCCCCAGGCCCCACCCCCTCCTCCCCAGGCACCACCCCCCAGCTCCTCAGGCCCCACCCCCTCCTCCCCAGGCCCCCCTCTCCTCCCCAGGCCCCACCTCTCACTCCCCAGGACCCGCCCCCTCATTCCCAGGCCCCGGCCCCTCATTCCCAGGCCCCGGCCCCACATTCCCAGGCCCCGCCCCCTCATTCCCAGGCCCCGGCCCCTCATTCCCAGGCCCCGCCGCCTCATTCCCAGGCCACGCCCCCTCCTGCCCTGGCCCCGCCCCTCCTCCCCAGGCCCCGCCCCTCCTCCCCAGGCCCCGCCCCTCCTCCCCAGGCCCCGCCCCTCCTCCCCAGGCCCTGCCCCTCCTCCCCAGGCCCCGCCCCCTCCTCCCCAGGCCCCGCCCCCTCCTCCCCAGGCCCCGCCCCCTCCTCCCCAGGCCCCGCCCGCTCCTCCGCAGGCCCCACCCCCTCCTCCCCAGGCCCCACCTCTCACTCCCCAGGACCCGCCCCCTCACGCCCTGGCCCCGCCCCCTTCCCAGGCCCAGCCCCCCTCCCCAGGCCCTGCCCCACTCCTCCCCCTCCCCAGGCCCAGCACCCCTCCTCCCCCCCCTCCTCCCCCCCTCCCCCACCCCAGCCCCCCCTCCCCCCTCCTCCCCCTCACCCCTCCTCCCCCTCCCCAGCCCCCCTCCTCCCCTCCCCAGCCCCCGTCCTCCCCCTCCCCAGCCGCCCTCCTCCCCCTCCCCAGCCGCCCTCCTCCCCCTCCCCAGCCCCCCTCCGCCCCCTCCCCAGCCCTCCTCCTCCCCCTCCCCCGGCCCTCCTCCTCCCCCTCCCCCGGCCCTCCTCCTCCTCCTCCCCCGGCCCCCCTCCTCCCCCTCCCCCGGCCCCCCTCCTCCCCCTCCCCCCGCCCGCTCATTCCCAGGCCCCGCCCCTCATTCCCACGCCCAGCCTCTCCTCCCCAGGCCCCGCCCCCTCCTCCCCAGGCCCCACCCCTCCTCCCCAGGCCCCACCCCCTCCTCCCCAGGCCCCGCCCACTCCTCCCCATGCCCCGTCCCCTCCTCCCCATGCCCCGTCCCCTCCTCCCCATGCCCCGTCCCCTCCTCCCCATGCCCCGTCCCCTCCTCACCAGGCCCCGCCCCCTCCTCCCCAGTCCCCGCCCCCTCCTCCCCAGTCCCCGCCCCCTCCTCCCCAGTCCCCGCCCCCTCCTCCCCAGTCCCCGCCCCCTCCTCCCCAGTCCCCGCCCCCTCCTCCCCAGTCCCCGCCCCTCCTCCCAGTCCCCGCCCCCTCTCCCCAGGCCCCGCCCCCTCCTCCCCAGGCCCCACCCCCTCCTCCCCAGGCCCCACCTCTCACTCCCCAGGACCCGCCCCCTCATTCCCAGGCCCCGCCCCCTCATTCTCAGGCCCCGGCCCCTCATTCCCAGGCCCCGCCCCCTCATTCCCAGGCCATGCCCCCTCATTCCCAGGCCCCGGCCCCGACCCCTCATTCCCAGGCCACGCCCCCTCATGCCCTGGCCCAGCCCCCTCCCCCAAGACCCGCCCCTCCTCCCCAGGCCCCGCCCCTCCTCCCCAGGCCCCGCCCCTCCTCCCCAGGCCCCGCCCCCTCCTCCCCAGGCCCTGCCCCCTCCTACCCAGGCCCCACCCCCTCCTCTGCAGGCCCCGCCCGCTCCTCCGCAGGCCCCACCCCCTCCTCCCCAGGCCCCCCTCTCCTCCCCAGGCCCCACCTCTCACTCCCCAGGACCCGCCCCCTCATGCCCTGGCCCCGCCCCCTCCCCAGGCCCTGCCCCACTCCTCCCCCTCGCCAGGCCCAGCCCCCCTCCTCCCCCTCCCCAGGCCCAGCACCCCTCCTTCCCCCCCTCCTCCCACCCTCCCCCTCCCCAGCCCCCCCTCCCCCCTCCTCCCCCTCACCCCTCCTCCCCCTCCCCAGCCCCCCTCCTCCCCCTCCCCAGCCCCCCTCCTCCCCTCCCCAGCCCCCCTCCTCCCCCTCCCCAGCCCCCCTCCTCCCCCGCCCCCCTCCTCCCCCTCCCCCGGCCCCCCTCCTCCCCCTCCCCCGGCCCCCCCTCCCCCTCCCCCGCCCGCTCATTCCCAGGCCCCGCCCCTCATTCCCAGGCCCCGCCCCTCATTCCCACGCCCAGCCCCTCCTCCCCAGGCCCCGCCCCCTCCTCCCCAGGCCCCACCCCTCCTCCCCAGGCCCCGCCCCCTCCTACCCAGGCCCCGCCCCTCCTCCCCAGGCCCCGCCCACTCCTCCCCATGACCCATCCCCTCCTCCCCATGACCCGCCCCCTCCTCACCAGGCACCGCCCCCTCCTCCCCAGTCCCCGCCCCCTCCTCCCAGGCCCGCCCCCTCCTCCCCAGGCCCCGCCCCTCCTCCCCAGGCCCCACCCCCTCCTCCCCAGGCCCCACCCTCTCCTCCTCAGGCCCCAACCCCTCCTCCTCAGGCCCCAACCCCTCCTCCTCAGGCCCCACCCCCTCCTCCCCAGGCCCCCCTCTCCTCCCCAGGCCCCACCTCTCACTCCCCAGGACCCGCCCCCTCATTCCCAGGCCCCGGCCCCTCATTCCCAGGCCCCGGCCCCTCATTCCCAGGCCCCGGCCCCTCATTCCCAGGCCACGCCCCCTCATTCCCAGGCCCCGGCCCCTCATTCCCTGGCCACGCCCCCTCATGCCCTGGCCCCGCCCCCTCCCCAGGCCCCGCCCCGGCCCCTCATTCCCAGGCCCCGCCCCCTCCTCCCCTGGCCCCGCCCCTCCTCCCCAGGCCCCGCCCCTCCTCCCCAGGCCCCGCCCCCTCATTCCCAGACCACGCCCCCTCATGCCCTGGCCCCGCCCCCTCCCCAGGCCCCGCCCCGGCCCCTCATTCCCAGGCCACGGCCCCTCATGCCCTGGCCTTCGCCCCTCCTCCCCAGGCCCCGCCCCTCCTCCCCTCCTCCCCAGGCCCTGCCCCCTCCTCCGCAGGCCCCACCCCCTCCTCCGCAGGCCCCGCCCGCTCCTCCACAGGCCCCACCCCCTCCTCCCCAGGCCCCCCTCTCCTCCCCAGGCCCCACCTCTCACTCCCCGGGACCCGCCCCCTCATGCCCTGGCCCCGCCCCCTCACCAGGCCCAGCCCCCCTCCCCAGGCCCTGCCCCCCTCCTCCCCCTCGCCAGGCCCAGCCCCCCTCCTCCCCCTCCCCAGGCCCAGCACCCCTCCTCCTCCCCCCTCCCCCTCCCCAGCTCCCCCCCCTCCTCCCCCTCACCCCTCCTCCCCCTCCCCAGCCCCCCTCCTCCCCCTCGCCCGGCCCCTCTCCTCCCCCTCCCCTGGCCCCCCTCCTCCCCCTCCCCCGGCCCCCCTCCTCCCCCTCCCCCTGCCCCCCTCCTCCCCCTCCCCCGGCCCCCCTCCTCCCCCTCCCCCGGCCCCCCTCCTCCCCCTCCCCCGGCCCCCCTCCTCCCCTTCCCCAGCCCCCCTCCTCCCCTCACCTTCCCCCCCCCTCTCCCCCACTCCCCTCTCCCCTCCCCTCCCCCCTCTCTCCCCCCCTCCCCTCTCTCTGCCCCCCTCCCCTCAGGGCATTTACTAGTCAACCACGTTGCTGTGGCTCTGGAATCATAAGTAGGGAAAGGACGGCAGATTTCCCTCAAGGGCATTAGTGAACCAGATGGGTTTTTCCAAAATCGACAAAAGTTTCTGTGGTCGTTTGCTCCAGATTTTATGACTGAATTCACATTCCACCATCTGCCGTGACGGGATTCGAACCCGGGTCCCCAGAGCATTACCCGGCGTCTCTGGATTACTATATCAGTGACCATAGCACGACGCCACTGCTTCCCTATTCCTTGGCGTCGATGTTATGACCTGGTTTGGGATGAATGAACTGACTTCTCTCTTTGCCCCTTTCCCGTGTTGGTTAGAATAAAAAGTTTAAGTTTAAGGAGGGTGATATTTCCAATTGAAAATAGATGTTGAAATGGGGAACTGTACGTCAGAACAAAGCTGGCCAAACCCCTCAAGTGAACCACTGTGTGTTATTGTTCACATCCAATTGGGTCATGGTGCAGAAATTATTAACCAAAGGTTTAAACTGGAAAGAACAATCTGCTTGGAACTTCCCAGCAGGACAAAAACACCCCCTTACCCCACAAACTTGCAAACTTGAAATAAAACTGTTGCAGAGGATTGGAACTGAAAACTTGGCTGAATGCGCAGTGCGGCGAGGGTGGGGAGGGGGGTGGTGTGGAGGGCGGGGGTGGTTGGGGGGTGGTTGGGGGGGGGCGGGGAGGCGCCACAAGTTATCCACGGATTATGTGAGTGCTTGTTCACACCTGGATGTGTGGCTTTCTGCACGAGCTGTTGGTGCCGGGATGTCATAGAGGTTTACAGCACGGAAACAGGCCCTTCGGCCCAACTTGTCCATGCCACCCTTTTTTTAAAAACACCAAAGCTAATCCCAATTGCCAGCATTTGGCCCATATCCCTCTATACCCATCGTGCCCATGTAACTATCCATCGTACCCATGTAACTACCTAAATGCTTTTTAAAAGATAAAATTGGACCCACCTCGACTACTACCTCTGGCAGCTTGTTCCAGACACTCACCACCCTCTGTGTGAAAAAATTGCCCCTCTGGACCCTTCTGTATCTCTCCCCTCTCATCTTAAACCTATGCCCTTTAGTTTCAGACTCCTCTACCTTTGGGAAAAGGTATTGACTATCTACCTTGTCTATGCCCCTCATTATTTTATAGACCTCTATAAGGTCACCCCTCAGCCTCCTACGCTCGAGACAAAAAAGTCCCAGTCTATTCAGCCTCTCCTTATAACTCAATCCATCAAGTCCCAGTCGCATCCCAGTAAATCTTTTCTGCACTCTTTCTGCAAACTCCACACAAGCAATGATCCGAGGCTGGGAATCGAACCCAGGTCCCTGCTGCTGTGAGGCAGCAGTGCTAACCACTCTGCCACCCCCACCAAAAAGAAATGTCTATACACCTCATTTTTAAATGACCAGCCCTTTATCTTGTAGCTATGTCCCCTTGTCCAAGATTATCCTACAAGTGAAAACATCTCACCACCTCCCCTGTCAAAGCCTGCTCAGGATCTTATATGTTTGAATAAGGTCACCCCCTCAGCCTTCTAAACCCCGAGGAATACAGAATTTAGTCTCTCTTGATAGGACAACCCTCTCATCCCAGGAATTAGCCTGGTGAATCTCCGATGGACTGCCTCCAATGTCCTTTTTAAGGTAAGCGGAACAGAACTACATTTGAATTAGATTTGATTTATTATTGTCACATGTATTGGGATACAGTGAAAAGTATTGTTTCTTGCGCGCTACACAGACAAAGCATACCGTTCATAGGGAAAGAAATGAGAAAGTGCAGAATGTAGTGTTATAGTCATAGCTAGGGTGTAGAGCAAGATCACCTTAGTGTGAGGTAGGTCTGATGGCAGCAGGGAAGAAGCTGTTCTTGAGTTGGTTGGTACGTGACCTCAGACTTTTGTATCTTTTTCCTGATGGAAGAAGGTGAAAGAGAGAATGTCTGGGGTGCGTGGGGTCCTTAATTATGCCGGCTGCTTTTCCCCGAGGCAGCGGGAAGTGTAGATAGAGTCAGTGGATGGGAGGCTGGTTTGCATGATGGGACTGGGCTACGTTCATGACCCTTTGTAGTGTCTTTCAGCCTTGGACAGAGCAGGAGCCAGACCAAGCTGTGATACATCCAGAAAGAATGCTTTCTATGGTACATCTGTAAAAGTTGGTGAGAGTCGTGGTGGACAGGCCAAATTTCCTGACTGTACACAGTATTCCAGGTGAGGCCTTGCTAACACCCCGTACAATTGGAACAAAAGCTCCCTATTTGTTAACTCCAACCTCTTTGCAATAGAGGCCAACATTTGCCTTCTTAACTCCATGTTGGACCCTCCTGCTAGCTTTTTGTGATTCATTCGAGGGGGTGGCACAGTGGTTAACACTGCTGCCTCACAGCGCCAGGGACCCGGGTTCGATTCCCGGCTTGGGTCACTGCCTGTGCGGAGTCTGCACGTTCTCCCCGTGTCTGCGTGGGTTTCCTCCGGGTGCTTCGGTTTCCTCCTACAGTCTGAAAGACGTGCTGGTTAGGGTGGATTGGCCGTGCTAAATTCTCCCTCAGTGTAACCCGAACAGGCGCCGGAGTGTGGCAACTGGGGGATTCTCACAGTAACTTCATTGCGGTGTTAATGTAAGCCGACTTGTGACACGAATAAATAAACTTTAATAAATAAGTAAGCTTTAAACTTTAGAACACCTCGATCTCTCTGTACTTCACTCACCTGCAGTCTCTCTCATTGAGATAATAATCTGCCTTTTAATTCGACCGACCATAGAAACATAGAAGATAGAAGCAGGAGGAGGCCATTCGGCCCTTTGAGCCTGCTCCAACATTCATTCCCATCATGGCTGATCATCCAATCAATAGCCCAATCCTGCTTTCTCCCCATAACCTGTGACCCTGTTCGCCCCAAGTGCTCTCTCCAGCCGCCTCTTCAATACATTCAATGTTTCAGCATCAGCTCCTTCCTGTGGTAATGAATTCCACAGACTCACCACTCTCTGGGTGAAGAAATGTCTCCTCACCTCCGTCCTAAATGGTCTACCCCGAATCCTCAGACTGTGAGCCCCTGGTTCTGGACTCCCCCCACCATCGGGAACATCCTCCCTGTATCTCCCCTGTCTAGTCCTGTTAGAACAAAGAACAATACAGCACAGGAACAGGCCCTTTGGCCCTCCAAGCCCGCGCCGCTCCCTGGTCCAAACTAGACCATTCTTTTGTATCCCTCCATTCCCACTCCGTTCATGTGGCTATCTAGATAAGTCTTAAACGTTCCCAGTTTGTCCGCCTCCACCACCTTGCCTGGCAGCGCATTCCAGGCCCCCACCACCCTCTGTGTAAAATATGTCCTTCTGATATCTGTGTTAAACCTCCCCCCCTTCACCTTGAACCTATGACCCCTCGTGAACGTCACCACCGACCTGGGGAAAAGCTTCCCACCGTTCACCCTATCTATGCCTTTCATAATTTTATACACCTCTATTAAGTCTCCCCTCATCCTCCGTCTTTCCAGGGAGAACAACCCCAGTTTACCCAATCTCTTCTCATAACTAAGCCCCTCCATACCAGGCAACATCCTGGTAAACCTCCTCTGTACTCTCTCCAAAGCCTCCACGTCCTTCTGGTAGTGTGGCGACCAGAACTGGACGCAGTATTCCAAATGCGGCCAAACCAACGTTCTATACAACTGCAACATCAGACCCCAACTTTTATACTCTATGCCCCGTCCTATAAAGGCAAGCATGCCATATGCCTTCTTCACCACCTTCTCCACCTGTGACGTCACCTTCAAGGATCTGTGGACTTGCACACCCAGGTCCCTCTGCGTATCTACACCCTTTATGGTTCTGCCATTTATCGTATAGCTCCTCCCTACATTATTTCTACCAAAATGCATCACTTCGCATTTATCAGGATTGAACTCCATCTGCCATTTCTTTGCCCAAATTTCCAGCCTATCTATATCCTTCTGTAGCTTCTGACAATGCTCCTCACTATCTGCAAGTCCTGCCAATTTTGTGTCGTCCGCAAACTTACTGATCGCCCCAGGGACTGGGAGCATTCTGGCCAAGTTTGCCGATGATACAAAGATAGGTGGAGGGGCAGGTAGTATTGAGGAGGTGGGGAGGCTGCAGAAAGATTTAGACAGTTTAGGAGAGTGGTCCAAGAAGTGGCTGATGAAATTCAACGTGGGCAAGTGCGAGGTCGTACACTTTGGAAAAAAGAATAGAGGCATGGACTATTTTCTAAACGGTGACAAAATTCATAATGCTAAAGTGCAAAGGGACTTGGGAGTCCTAGTCCAGGATTCTCTAAAGGTAAACTTGCAGGTTGAGTCCGTAATTAAGAAAGCAAATGTAATGCTGTCATTTATCTCAAGAGGCTTGGAATACAAAAGCAGGGATGTACTTCTGAGGCTTTATAAAGCACTGGTTAGGCCCCATTTGGAGTACTGTGAGCAATTTTGGGCCCCACACCTCAGGAAGGACATACTGGCACTGGAGCGGGTCCAGCGGAGATTCACACGGATGATCCCAGGAATGGTAGGCCTGACATACGATGAACGTCTGAGGATCGTGGGATTATATTCATTGGAGTTTAGGAGGTTGAGGGGAGATCTGATAGAAACTTACAAGATAATGAACGGCTTAGATAGGATGGACGTAGGGAAGTTGTTTCCATTAACAGGGGAGACTAGGACGCGGGGGCACAGCCTTAGAATAAAAGGGAGTCACTTTAGAACAGAGATGAGGAGAAATTTCTTCAGCCAGAGAGTGGTGGGTCTGTGGAATTCATTGCCACAGAGGGCTGTGGAGGCCGAGACGTTGAGCGTCTTCAAGACAGAAATTGATAAATTCTTGATTTCTCGAGGAATTAAGGGCTATGGGGAGAGAGCGGGTAAATGGAGTTGAAATCAACCATGATTGAATGGTGGAGTGGACTCGATGGGCCGAATGGCCTTACTTCCGCTCCTATGTCTTATGGTCTTATGGTCTTACACCTTCTTTCAGATCATTTATATAAATCACAAACAGCAGAGGTCCCAATACAGAGCCCTGCGGAACACCACTAGTCACAGGCCTCCAGCCGGATAAAGACCCTTCCACTACCACCCTCTGTCTTCTGTGACCAAGCCAGTTCTCCACCCATCTAGCCACCTCCCCCATTATCTTATGAGATCCAACCTTTTTCACCAGCCCACCATGAGGGACTTTGTCAAACGCTTTACTAAAGTCCATATAGACGACATCCACGGCCCTTCCCTCGTCAACCATTCTGGTCACTTCTTCAAAAAACTCCACCAGGTTAGTGAGGCATGACCTCCCTCTCACAAAACCATGCTGACTATCGTTAATGAGTTTATTCCTTTCTAAATGCGCATACATCCTATCTCTAAGAATCTTCTCCAACAACTTCCCCACCACGGACGTCAAGCTCACCGGCCTATAATTACCCGGGTTATCCTTCCTACCCTTCTTAAATAACGGGACCACATTAGCTATCCTCCAATCCTCTGGGACCTCACCTGCGTCCAGTGACGAGACAAAGATTTGCGTCAGAGGCCCAGCGATTTCATCTCTCGTCTCCCTGAGCAGCCTTGGATAGATTCCATCAGGCCCTGGGGATTTGTCAGTCTTTAAATTCTCTAACAAACCTAACACTTCCTCCTTTGTAATGGAGATTTTCTCCAACGGTTCAACACTCCCCTCCGAGACACTCCCAGTCAACACTGGGAATTTTATAAGTCTCTGTGAGATCCCCCCTCATTCGTCTGAACTCCAGTGAAAACCATCCTAACCTGGTCAATCTCTCCTCGTACATCAGTCCTGCCAAAGTGCATCACCTCACACTCGCCCACATTAAACTCCACTTGCTGTGTTTTTTCCCAGTCACCCAATCGATCTCTATCCTTGTGCAGAATTGCAATATCCTGATCACAACGTGTCCTTCCACCGATCTTCGTATCATCGGCACTGAGGTGTACAAAAGTATGATGGTGATTGAATGTAGAACAGTGCAGCACAGGAACAGGCCCTTCGGCCCACCATGTTGTGCTGAACCTGACACCAAATTAAACTCATCCCTTCTGCCTGCCCTCGCTCCATATTCTATTCCTTGCATATTCATGTGCTGATCTAAAAGCCCCTGAAATGCCCCTATTGTATTTGCCTCCACCACCACCCCTGGCAACGCGTTCCAGACACCTAAAGTTTATTTACGAGTCACAAGTAAGGCTACAATGAAGTTACTGTGAAATCCCCCGAGTGCGCCACACTCTGGCGCCTGTTCGGGTTCAATGTACCCGAACCAGCACGTCTTTCAGACTGTGGGAGGAAACCGGAGCACCGGGAGGAAACCCACGCAGACACGGGGAGAACGTGCAGACTCCACACAGACAGTGACCCAAGCCGGGAATCCGGCTCCCTCGCGGTATAAGGCAGCAGTGCTAACCACTGTGTCACCGTGCCGCCCTCTCTCTGTGGAACAAAAAAAACTTACCCTCTCTCTGTCAAAAACACTTGCCCCAATTTGATTTTTGATTTGATTTATTGTATTAGTATACAGGGGCAAGTATATTGCGCTATACAGACAAAGCATACTGTTCATAGAGAGGGAAATGAGAAGGTGCAGAATGTTACAGTTATAGCTCGGGTGTAGAGAAAGATCAACTTAATGTGAGGTAGGTCACTTCTCCTTCAAACTTTCCCTCTCTCACCCGAAGTGCGTGCCCCCTCGTATTAGACACTCCAACTCTGGGGAAAAACTGATTCTGACTGTCAACCCTATCTCATAATGTTATAGACTTCGATCAGGTCTCCCCTCAGCCTCTCTCGCTCCAGCAAAACAACCCCAGTTTGTCCAGCCTCTCCTTATAGTGCATACCCTCCAATCCAGGCAGCATTCCTGGGAAACCTCTTCTGCACCCTCTCCAAAGCCTTCACATCCTTCCCTGTGTGTGTGTGTCTCTCTCCCTCTCTCTCTGTCCCTGTCTCTCTCTCTCTCTCTCTCTGTCCCTGTCTCTCTCGTTCTCTCTCTCTCTCTCGTTCTCTCTCTCTGTCTCTCTCTCTCTCTCTCTCTCTGTGTGTGTCTCTCTCTCTCTCTGTGTCCCTGTCTCTCTCTCTGTCCCTGTCTCTCTCGTACACTCTCTCTCTCTCTCGTTCTGTGTGTGTGTGTGTGTGTGTGTGTGTGTATGTGTCTCACTGTCCCTGTCTCAGTCTCTCTCTCTGTCCCCCCCCCTCTCTCTCTCTGTCCCTGTCTCTCTCGTTCTCTCTCTCTCTCATTCTCTCTCTCTGTCTCTCTGTGTTTGTGTGTGTGTGTGTGTCTCTCTCTCTCTCTCTCTGTGTGTGTGTGTGCGTGTGTGTATGTGTGTGTGTGTGTCTCACTGTCCCTGTCTCTGTCTCTCTCTCTGTCCCCCTCTCTCTCTCTCCCTCTCTGTCCCTGTCTCTCTCGTTCTCTCTCTCTCTCGTTCTCTCTCTCTGTCTCTCTCTCTGTGTGTGTGTGTGTGTCTCTCTCTGTCTATCTCAGGATACTGTCAAACGCACAGTCCATTTTCCAATACTGGTTGCTGTGTTGGGTGTGTGCGTGTTTGCCTGAGGACACGCAACAGACTGGGAACAATGGGCTGTTCATCTCTGAGCTCCAAGATTAGCAGCCCATGCAAACACGGCGGAGGAAAGATAAAGATCTGTGATCTTGTCTCTGTCTCCACAGCATGTAATACAGTGAGGTCCCTGGAATGATGCCAATATGCCAGCTTTCCAGAGCTGGGAAAGACAGGGCAGATAATGGCTCAGTTCCCAGCCTGGTGCTGGGGATGGATGGATGGGGCCGAGAATTAATGCAGGTCGCCATCACACCAGTTTTAAAGTTTATTTATTAGAGTCACAAGTCGGCTTACATTAACACTGCAATGAAGCAACTGTGAAAATCCCCTCGTCGCCACACTGCCCCTTACCGTCAAAGACATGCGGGTTCGGGGGATTGGCCGTGCTAAATTGCCCCTTAGTGTTGGGGGGACTGGCTCGGCGAAATGCATGGGGCTACGGGGATGGTGCCTGGGTGGGATTGAGCCGGTGCCGACTTGATGGGTCGAATGGCCTCTTTCTGCACTCTGATTCTATGAGTTCTATACTCCAGCCTCTTTGAAATTAAAACCAGCCTTCCATTTACCTTCCCTGTTACCTCCTGCACCTGTATGCTAGCTTTCTGGGATTCATGAACAAAGACCCCCCCCCCCTCTCCCCATCCCCCCAACGGCCCCTTTGTGCCTCCGCTTTCTGCAGCCTCTCTCCATTTAAATAACGATTCCCCCGTCTCATTCTCCATTCCAAAATGAACAGCCCCACATTTCCCCGTGTTGAAATCCATTTGCCAATTTTCTGCCCACTGTCGATATCTCTGTGTAAACTATTTGTATCCTCCTTACAACCTCCCTTCCCTCCCACCTTTGTGTCATCCACACATTTAGCCACAGTACATTCAGTTAGAATGGGGCAGCACGGTGACACAGTGGGTTAGCGCTGCTGCCTCACAGCGCCAGGGACCCGGGTTCGATTCCCGGCTCGGGTCACTGTCTGTGTGGAGTCTGCACGTTCTCCCCGTGTCTGCGTGGGTTTCCTCCGGGTGCTCCGGCTTCCTCCCACAGTCCGTAAGACATGCTGGTTAGGTGGGTTGGCCATGCTAAATTGTCCCTTAGTGTCAGGGGGTGAGTAGGGTAGATCAGTAGGGTTACGGGGATAGGGCCTGGGTGGGATTGTGGTCGGTGCAGACTTGATGGGCCGAATGGCCTCCTGCACTGTAGGATTCTATGAATCATAGAATTGAAACATTACAGTGCAGAAGGAGGCCATTTGGCCCATCGAGCCTGCACCGACCACAATCCCACCCAGCCCCTATCCCTGTTACCCCATGGATTTACCCCGCAGCCCCACTGACATTAAGGAGCAGCTTAGCACGGCCAGTCAACCCAACCCGCACATCTTTGGAGTGTGGGAGGAAACCGGAGCACCCGGAGGAAACCCACGCAGACACGGGAAGAATGTGCAAACTCCACACAGACAGTTGTGATCACTCCCTTCCCCCCTCCCTCTCCCCCCCCCTCACGAAGACAGCAACAGCCTCAATGCAGGAGGGAGTGTCGGGGGAATGGAGGAACCTCAGTGATGTGGAGAGATTGGAGAAAGTCGGGGAATGTTCTCCACGGGGAAGAGGTGAAGGTGGAGAGGAGATTTGATCGTGGGGTTCAGGATCATGAGGAGGGTCTGGGATAGAGTCGAGAGAGAGAAACGGTTCATGTTGTTGGAGTCGGGTTGAGAACGAGAAGGGACAGAGACAGTTTCACGGGGATCGGGGAGAGAAGCGATGGGGACACGAGGAGAAATGTTTTCACACGGCGAGTGGTTAGGGTGTGGAGTGAGCTGTCTGAGAGTGTGTAGGAGGCAGCTTCAATCGAGGGATTCGAGAGGGAATTAGACTGGTATTCGGAAAGGTGGAATGTGCCGAGGTTCCACCCCACTCCCCTCACTCACGACCACCCTCTCCCCTCAGTCGCTCCGTCCCTCTCCCCTCAGTCGCTCCACCCCTCTCCCCTCAGTCGCTCCGTCCCTCTCCCCTCAGTCGCTCCGTCCCTCTCCCCTCAGTCGCTCCGTCCCTCTCCCCTCAGTCGCTCCGTCCCTCTCCCTTCAGTCGCTCCGTCCCTCTCCCCTCAGTCGCTCTGTCCCTCTCCCCTCAGTCGCTCCATCCCTCTCCCCTCGGTCGCTCCGTCCCTCTCCCCTCGGTCACTGGGTGTGTCAGTGTCCCGTTATATCCAGTGTTGCCCTCCTGGGTCATTTTGAAACAGCAATGTACCTGTGCAATAAGCAGCGTCACAGCCTGGTGTCGGTTTCAGCCCATAGACAAAGTAACCGTCGCAGTTTTTAATCTTTATCTCTCGCTTCCAGCTGCAGGGATTCCCATCCCAGTTAAAACAAACTGTCCCGCTTCCTTCCCCCTGTTCCAGGGTGGGATGTGATCCTGAAATGAGGTGTATAAATATTGGAGAGTGTAAGCGATGTGAACAGTGCTGGACAGTGAGTGTAAATCTGATATTGTAAAGTCTGACTCTACCCTGTAACCAGCCTGGACGATGTGTGGAGCAGTGTCCCGGTGCGACCCGAGTCTCCGGAATCTTCCATCCGCCAGAACTGGAACAACAATCACAGAGTCAGTGAATTACAGAATGATACAGCTGAGAATGAGCGCCATTCAGTCCCCCATGTCCCTGCTATCCCCTGTGAATGATCTGTCCAATGATGTCTCACTCCCTTCCCATTCTCTCCCCACTGGACTGGACAGGGGTCTATAGACCAATCAGCCAAATGTTGCTGAGTCACAGAATCATTACAGAACAGGAGGAGGCCACTCAGCCCATCGCACTTCCAACCTTAGTTAGGCCGCACTTCCAACCTTAGTTAGGCAGCACTTACACCCTTAGTTAGGCCGCACTGACACCCTTAGTTAGGCTGCCCTTCCACCCTTAGTTAGGCAGCACTTACACCCTTAGTTAGGCTGCACTTACACCCTTAGTTAGGCTGCCCTTCCACCCTTAGTTAGGCAGCACTTACACCCTTAGTTAGGCTGCACTTACACCCTTAGTTAGGCTGCCCTTCCACCCTTAGTTAGGCAGCACTTACACCCTTAGTTAGGCTGCACTTACACCCTTAGTTAGGCAGCACTTACACCCTTAGTTAGGCCGCACTTACACCCTTAGTTAGGCTGCCCTTCCACCCTTAGTTAGGCAGCACTTACACCCTTAGTTAGGCTGCACTTACACCCTTAGTTAGGCCGCACTTACACCCTTAGTTAGGCTGCACTTACACCCTTAGTTAGGCCGCACTTACACCCTTAGGCTGCACTTACACCCTTAGTTAGGCCGCACTTCCAACCTTAGTTAGGCTGCACTTACACCCTTAGTTAGGCCGCACTTCCAACCTTAGTTAGGCTGCACTGACACCCTTAGTTAGGCTGCACTGACACCCTTAGTTAGGCCGCACTTCCAACCTTAGTTAGGCTGCACTTACACCCTTAGTGAGGCTGCACTGACACCCTTAGTTAGGCCGCACTTCCAACCTTAGTTAGGCTGCACTTACACCCTTAGTTAGGCCGCACTTCCAACCTTAGTTAGGCTGCACTGACACCCTTAGTTAGGCTGCACTGACACCCTTAGTTAGGCTGCAATGGGAATAAAGTGTTCAATTCTGGTCCCACCAGTGCTGGATTTAGGCATAAGCGAAACAAGCTACAGCTCAGGGCCTCACAATCCACAGGGGCCTCAGAAAATTTCAGAAGGTTTACAATGAAGAGAACATTTAAGAGCAGATACCAGAAACGAAAAAGAAAGCAGCAGCTTGAAGAGCAACTCCAAAATTACCAAAATCTATGAGAGACCAAGCCAGCCAAATGCTAAATATGTGATCAGTAAATGTATTCATTTGAAAATAATTTGTATTTTTCACTTTAAATACCTGGCTATAAAATAATTAAAAGGCATAATTATGTTTTGAATGATGTTGTGGCGACCCAAGGTCCTGTTTTGGGACGCACCTTTGTGAGACCTTTTGGTGTAACTTTTTAACGAGGGGCCTCCAAGCTTTATATAGCTTCGGGTCTCACCAAGTCTAAATCCGGCACTGGGTCCCACACTACCAGAAGGATGTGGAGGCTTTAGCAAGGGCTCAGAAAAGATTTACCAGGATGTTGCCTGGTATGGAGGGCATTGGCGATGAGGAGAGGTTGGAGAAACTTGGTTTGTTCTCACTGGAGCGACGGAGGTTGAGGGGAGACCTGATAGAAGTCTCCAAGATTATGAGAGGCATGGACAGAGTGGATAGTCAGAAGCTTTTTCCCAGGGTGGAAGAGTCAATTACTCGGGGGCATAGGTTTAGGGTGCGAGGGGCAAGGTTTAAAGGAGATGTACGAGGCAGATTTTTTACACAGAGAGTAGTGGGTGCCTGGAACTCGCTGCCAGGGGAGGGAGTGGAAGCGGATACGGGAGTGACTTTTAAGGGGCGTCTTGACAAGTACATGAATAGGATGTGAATAGAGGGATATGGTCCCTGGAAGGGGAGGGGTTTTTAGTTCAGACAGGCAGCATGGTCGGTGCAGTGTTGATGGGCCGAAGGGCCTGTTCCTGTGCTGTAATTTTCTTTGTTCTTGTTCTATTTAAATTTGCTGAAATTGCCAACTCTCCCCGGATAGAAGCAGAGAGACTAGGAGCAGGAGTCGGCCTCGGAGCCTGCCCGCCCCCCCCCCCCCCCCCGCGCGTTGACACCTTCAGAGTCTGGAAATCTATCCATTTCCTCCTTGAATATATTCAGTGACTTGGCTTCCACCACTTTCTGTGGGAGAGAATTTCCACAGGTTCACCGCCTTCTGAGTGAAGAAATTTCTCCTCATCTCCGTCCCAAATGGTCTTCCCCTGTATCTTGAGACTGAGAACCCCCACCCCCTCACCCAGCTTGTTCTAGACCCTTCCCCACCCAGCCAGAGGAAATACCATCCAGTCTGTCCAGCCCTATCAGAAGTTTATACCTTCCAATCAGACCACCCGCCCCGGCATTCTTCTAAACTCCAGTGAACACAGGACCCAGTCATAGAGGTTTACAGCATGGAAACAGGCCCTTCGGCCCAACTTGTCCATACCACCCCTTTTTTAAAACCCCAAAGCTAGCCCCAATTGCCCACATTTGGCCCATATCTCTCTGTACCCATGTTACCCATGTCTAAACTGTCTAAACACTTTTTAAAAGACAAAATTGTACCCGCCTCTACTACTACCTCTGGCAGCTCGTTCCAGACACTCACCACCCTCTGTGTGAAACACTTGGCCCTCTGGACACTCTTTGTATCTGTCCCCTCTCACCTGAAACATATGCCCTCCAGTTTTAGACTCCCCTACCTTTGGGAAGAGAGAAACCCCAAAACTCCCACCTCTTCCCATTTACCAGCCGGGATCCCTGAATGTTCTGACCTGCCAAGTGCTCATCCAGGTACTTTTTAAAGGATGTGAGGCAACCCACCTCCATCACCTTCCCAGGCAGCGCATTCCAAACCCTCACCCACCCTCTGGGTGAAAAAGCTTTTCCTCACATCCCCCCCCTAAACCTCCCGCCCCCTCACCTTGAACCTGTGTCCCATCGTGACTGACCCTTCAACTAAGGGGAATGGCTGCTCCTTATCCACTCTGTCCATGCCCCTCGTAATCTTGAACACCTCAATCAGGTCGCCCCTCAGTCTTCCCTGCTCCAACTCAAACCTACGCAGCCTCTCTTCATAACTTAAATGTTCCATCCCAGGCAGCATCCTGGTGAATCTCCTCTGCACCCCTTCCAGTGTGATCATGGCACGGTGGCACAGTGGGTCAGCACTGCTGCCTCACAGTGCCAGGGAGCCGGGTTCAATTCCAGCCTTGGGTCACTGTCTGTGTGGAGTTTGCACAGTCTCCCCGTGTCTGCGTGGGTTTCCTCCGGATGCTCCGGTTTCCTCCCACGAAAGATGTGTGGGTTTGGGGGATTGGCGGTGCTAAACTCTCCCTCAAACAAACAAACACACCAATGTCCCTTTGTTCCCCAGAACTTCCCAGTGTCCTGACATTCATTGAGTATTTCCCAGTTAAATTAATGTCCCAATACAGGCCCTAAAATACACCCAGCCTTCCCCAGCCCAATCTTCATCCTGGGCAAGTTATGTTAACAAAAGCAAAGCACCCACCACTCCCCCTTTTTTTAACCAAGGACACAGGAGAACACACCCACCTTTCACTGGAACAATTTGCATGGATATTATACACTGTTGATTAATGATATTGTTCCATCTAATTGGAGTTGATGTCAGTTGCCAGGCCGGTGTGGGGGTGGGTGGGGTTTTGGAGGTGTTTTAACTCAGTCCGAAACCTCTCCCAAACACATCGCGCCGGAGACGGAGGAGGAAGCAGATAAACTGAACCCCCCCCGACTGCCTCTGGCCCAGCGACACCTCCTTTGGTGGTAAGTCATTGGGTATGAATGGACTTTTCCAGTGAGGTCAGGGATGTGTGAGTTGTGGTGAGCTGTGTCTAGAGGGAACAGTAATGGAGCTGTGTTAGGATATCAGGAAAGCAGCTCTGTACTGAGAGTGTAGAGAGTTTACTGTTTGTAGTGATTAATGATCTAGACGTGAATGTGGGGGGAGGGGGGGGTTACGATCAGTGAGTTTGATTTGATTGATTTATTGTCACATATGTGAGTACACAGTGAAAAGTATTGCTTCTTGCGCGGTATACAGACAAAACATCCTGCTCATAGAGAGGGAAAGGAGAGGGTGCAGAATGTAGTGTTACAGTCATAGCGAGGGTGTGGAGAATGATCAAATTCATAGAAGGTCGATGCATTCAAAAGCCTGATGACAGCAGGAAAGAAGCTGTTCTTGAGTCGGTTGGTACATGTCCTCAGATTTTTGTATGTTTTTCCCGACGGAAGAAGATGGAAGAGAGAATGTCTGGGGTGTGTGGGGGGGACCTTGGTCATGCTGGCTGCTTTCCCCGAGGCAGCGGGAAGTATAGACAGAGTCTATGGATGAGAGGCTGGTTTGTGTGATGGGACTGGGCTACATTCACAGCCCTTTATAGTTTCTTGCGGTCTTGGTCAGAGCAGGAGCTGTGATACACCCGGAAAGGATGCTTTCTATGGTGCATCTGTAAAAGTTGGTGAGAGTCGTAGCTGACGTGCCAAATTTCCTTAGTCTCCTGAGAAAGTAGAGGCATTGGTGGACTTTCTTAACTATAGCGTCGGCGTGGAGGGGACCAGGACAGGTTGTTGGTGATCTGGACACTTAGTAACTTGGAGTTCTCGACCATTTCTACTTCATTCCTGTTGATATAGACAGGGACATGTCCTCCGCTGTGGTTCCTGAAGTCGATAACTATCTCCTTCATTTTACTGACATTGAGGGAGAGATTATTGTCACCGCACCAGTTTGCCAGATTATCTATCTCTTTCCTGTACTCCGCCTCATCATCAAGTTCTCAGATGACATGAGAAATGGGTGATTTGCTAAATAAATAACGAGGAGTTAATCCTTAGATTACAGGATGATGTACACGGGGCTGGGCAGATGGGCTGAACCGTGGCAAATGGGATTTAACCCTGAAAAGTGTGAGGTGAGGCATTTTCGGGGGGACTCACAAGGCAAAGGAATATACAATGAACAGTAGGATGCTAGAACAGAGAAACAGAGGGATCTTGGGGTGCGTGTCCATCGATCCCTGAAGGCAGCAGGACATGGAGATAAGATGGTGAAGGAGGAATATGGGGATACTTGTCTTTATTAGCTGAGGCAGAGAATATCAGAACAGTGAGGTTACGAAGGGAGCTGTATAAAACACTGGTGAGGCCACAGCTAGAGTATTGTGTGCGGTTCTGGTCACCACACTTTAGGAAGAATGTGATCGCACGAGAGAGACAGAGAGAGAGAGAGAGACAGAGAGAGAGAGACAGAGAGGCGGGTGCAGAGGAGAATCACCAGGGTGTTTCCTGGGCTGGAGCGTGTCAGCTATGGAGAGAGGCTGGTTAGGCTGGGGTTGTTTACCTCAGAGCAGAGAAGGCTGAGGAGGTGGGGACCTGATTGAGGAGCGCAAAATAATAAAGGATATAGATCGGGAAGGGAGGAAGAAACTTTTCCACCTTAGTAGAGGGGTCAATAGCCAGGCGGCAGAGATTTAAGAGGCAGGAGATTTAGAGAGTGGAGGGAATCTGGATCTCGCTGCCTGAAAGGGTGTTCGAGGCAACAACTCTCACAACAATTAAGATGAGTTTAGGTCAGCACTTGAAACGCCACAGCGATGCACAGCTTCAGAGCAAGTCAATAGAGGAACTGAGTTTGGAAATCGGGAGATAATGCTGCAGCTGTATAGGACCCTGGTCAGACCCCACCTGGAATACTGTGCCCAGTTCCGGTCACCTCATTACAGAAAGGATGTGGAAGCCATAGAAAGGGTGCAGAGGAGATTTACAAGGATGTTGCCTGGATTAGGTGGCATGCCTTATGAGGATAGGTTGAGAGAGCTCGGTCTTTTCTCCTTGGAGCGGCGAAGGATGAGAGGTGACATGATAGAGGTGTATAAGATGTTGAGGGGTATTGATAGAGTGGATTCTCAGAGGCTTTTACCCAGGGCTGAAATGGTTGCCACAAGAGGTCACAGGTTTAGGGTGCTGGGGAGTAGGTACAGAGGAGATGTTGGGGGTAAGTTTTTCACTCAGAGGGTGGTGGGTGCGTGGAATCGGCTGCCGGTAGTGGTGGTGGAGGCGGATTCGATAGGGTCTTTTCAGAGACTTTTGGATAAGTTCATGGAAGTTAGTAAGATAGAGGGTTATAGGTAAGCCTAGTAGGTCAGGACATGTTCGGCGCAGCTTGTGGGCCGAAGGGCCTTTTTGTGCTGTCGTTTTTCTATGTTCGAAGTCCTGGAAAATGGGATTCCAATCAATAGGTGCTTGATGGCTGATGCTGACACAATGGGCTGAAGGGCTTCTCTCTGTGCTGTAAAACTCCGTGGGGGTGATCTTACCAGTTCATTACGCCGGTCAATCGGCGAGCTGATAGATCGTGCAAGTGGCGAAAAGTTGGGTTCGCGCCGGCTTCTCACCTCTTGCGACCTTACCGGCCCCGATCTGCCAGCCTAATCTCGGCGCACGGCTGATTTCAATGTTAAAATCTCAGTTTAATATGGTTAGTGAACCTGGGATGCGATTGTGCGGGTTCACTCGCCTTAACGGCCTTGCCAATGGAGCATGCATGGTCAGCTGACGTGATCTGGGGTGGAGGTGGGGGTACGATGTACCATTGGGAGTTGGGGGGAGTGCTGATCTCCCAGTGCGCTGTGTACTCTTGTCACAATGCACTGGGAGATTCGGGTGCATGCGCAATGGCACCCTCTAAGCTGTCTTCAGCCGGCTTATCGGCAAGTTTTGGCTCTGCCCTCTGACGGGTAACCCATGGGGAGTTTGGGGGGTGGGAATTGAATACACAACCAGGGAAGGATGGAGTCAGGGGTGTAGTGGGACAGGAGGTGGGGCTCACCTTGGTCTATAGAGGACCCAGTCAGAGCTCACCTACTCTAACTGGAGAAACAGACTGATCTCTTGTAGGCACTCACTGTTTAATACTGGCTCCATTTCCCCGCACCCTCCCCCATATCCTCTCAACTCTCTCTAATATGAATTCTGTCTTTCCCTCTGCAGAATCTCAGCCAGCGAGATGAGGACCCTGCTGCTGATTCTGGGCTTCCTGAGTGAGTCCTGTTGACAATCTCCACTGCGTTGATGTCACGTGTTATATATTTGTGTTTGCATGATTGCTTTACGATCACATGATTTGAAGGTGATGTCATTAGGGTGTTGCACAGACTGCTGCTTAATGTAATCTGTCCAGAAAGTGCCTCTCTCTTAGAATCATTGAATCCCTACAGTACATGAGGAAGACATTCGGCCCATCAAGCCTGCACTGACCCTCCAAAGAGGCACTCGACCTAGGCCCACTGACCTGCCCTGCCCCGTAACCCCACTTATTGATCCTGACCAATCCACCTAACTTACATATCTCCGGACACTAAGGGGTTATTTAGCATGGCCAATCCATCCAACTTGCTCATCTTTGGTCACTAACGGTCAATTTAGTTTGGCCAATCCACCTAACCTACAAATGTTTGGACACTAAGCGGGAAATTTAAATGCCAATCCACCTAACCAAAACATCTTTAGACAGTAAGGGACAATTCAGCATGACCGATCCACCTAACCTACACATCCTTGGACACTAACGAACAATTTACCATGATCCATTCACCCAACCAACATATCTTTGGACACAAAGGGACAATTTACCAAAGCCAATTCACAATATCTATCCACTTTGGACACAGGAGGACAATTTACCATGGCCAATCCACCTAATCTATCGATACGAAAGGACAATTTAGCAGGGCTAATCCACCATACCTACCCACTCTGGACACTGAAAGGCAATGTAGCATGGTCACTCAATCTAATCTACACATCTATAGACACGAAGGGCCAATTAAGAATGGCCAATCCACCTAACTTTCACATATTTAGACACTAATGGGCAACTTAGCTTGGCAAATGCAGTAAAACTCCACATCATTGGACACAAAGGGACAATTTCGCATGCCTTATCCACCTAAACTACACATCGTTGGACACTAAGGGGCAATTTAGCATGGCTAATCCACCAAACCTGCACATTTTTTGACATTAATGGGATACTTACCATGGTCATGCCACAAACCCACACATCTTTGTACATTAATGGCCAATTTCCCAAGGCCAATCCACATACATTGCACATCTTTGTTCTCTGAGGGGCAATTTAGCATGGCCAGTCCACCTAACCTATACATCTGTGGACACTGAGACACACAGTGGCAATTTCGACTGACCAATTCACCTAACGTGCTCATCTATGGACCCTCAGGGGCAATTTAGCATGGTCAATTCACCGAAACTGAACATCTTTGGACAGTAATGGACAATTTAGCATGGCCAATGAAGTTAAACTACACATTGTTGGCCACTAAGGGGTAATTTAGCATGGCTAAACCACATAACCTACACATCGTTAGACACTAAAGGAAAATTTACCGTGGCAAACCATCTAACCTACATGTCGTTGGACAGGAAAGGCATTTTTGAATGAACAATACACCTAATGTACAAATTGTTGGACACTAAGGGGCAATTTAGCATGGCCAATCCACCCAACCTGCATCTTTAGTCCTAAAAGGGGCAATTTAATCTTCCCAATTTATCTAATAGATGAATCAAACCAAAGATCAAATTAAAATGGTCAATCCAAGCAAACTACATATCTTTGGACACAAGGGGACAATTTAGCATGGCCAATCCACTCAGCTTACACATCATTGGACAGTAATGTGCAAGCTCGAATGACCAATGCAGCAAAACTACAGATCATTGGACAGTGAGGGGAAATTTAGCGTCGGCCAAACCTGCACATCTCTGGACACTAAAAGTAATTTCAGAATGGCCAACTAACCTTGCCTACGCATCGTTGGACAGAAAGGGGCAATTTAGCATGGCGAATCAATCTGAACTACACATTTTTGGACACTGAGAGGCAATTTAGCATGGTCAATCCACTTAACCTGCACATCTTTGGACACTAAGGGGCAAATTAGCATTGTCATGCTGCCAACCTACACATATTTGGACATTAAAATGCAATTTACCGTGGCCAATCCACATCATCGGCACATCTATGGACATTACGGGGTAATTTACGATGGCCAAAGTAGTAAAGGTACACATTTGGAAGCTAAAGGGCAATTTAACATGGCTATTCCACAAAACCTAAACCTCTTTCAATACTATGGGGCCAATTTCCCATGCCCAATCCACCTAACCTGTTCGTCTTTGTACATTAAGAGGCAATTTAACATGTCGGGTCACCCTATTAAAGAAAGGATATTATTAAATTAGAAAAAGTGCAGAAGAGATTTACTAGGATGCGACCGGGACTTGATGGTTTGAGGTTGAAGGAGAGGCTGGATAGACGGGGACTTTTTTCCCTGGAGCATAGAAGGCTGAGGGGTGATCTTATCGAGGTCTATAAAATGATGAGGGGCACAGATCAGCTGGGTAGTCAATATCTTTTCACAAAGTTAGGGGAGTCTAAAGCTGGAGAGCAGAGGTTTAAGGTGAGAGCGGAGAGATACAGAAGGGTCCAGAGGGGCAATTCTTTCACGCAGAGGGTGGTGAGTGTCTGGGAACAAGCTGCCAGAGGTAGTAGTAGAGGCGGGTACAATTTTGTCTTTTAAAAAGTGTTTAGACGGTTACATGGATAAGATGGGTATAAAGGGATATGGGCCAAATACAGGCAATTGGGACTAGCTAAGTATTTAAGAAAAAAAAGGGCAGCATGGACAAGTTGGGCTGAAGGGCCATGCTGGTTTCCATGCTGTAAACCTCTATGACTCTATAACATGGCCAATCCACCTAAACCGAATGAGCTGGAAATAAGCTCATTCAACCCACTTAACCTGCACATCTGTGGATGCCAAGCGCAACTTAGTCTGACTAATCCACCTAACCTGCACATCTTTGGACACTAAGGGGCAACTTAGCATGGTCCATCCACCTAATCTGCACATGCTTAGACACACAGGGGGCAATTTATTATGGCTAGTCCAGCTAACCTGTACATTTTTGGACAATAATAAGCAATTTAGCATGGCCAATCCGCATAATTTGCACATCTTTGGACATAAAGGGGTAACTCAGCATAGCAAATCCACTTAACCTCATCATTTTTGGACACTAAGGGGCAACTTAGCATCCCAATCCACCGAACCTACATATCTGTGGATGCTAAGGGACAATTTAGCATAGCGAATCCAGTTAACCTTCATATCTTTGGTCACGAAGGGGAAATTTAAAATGGCCAATCAACCTAACATACAATTGTTGGATACACAATTTGGCATGGTGATTCCATGTTACCAATACATCTTTGGTCAAAAAGGAACAATTTAGCCTGGTTAATCCATCGAACATGCACATCTTTGGAAACCAAAGGTGAATTTAACATGGTCAATACACACACACTACACATCTTTGGACACAAGGGGGCAATTTAGCATGGCCATCCAACGTAAGCTACACATCTTTGGACAGCATGGTGGAATTTAGCATGGCCAATCCACCTCTTTGGAAATCAATGGTCAATTTAACATCAATCCACCAAAACTGCACATCTTTGGACACTGAGGGGCAATTTAGCATGGCTATTCAATCTTACCTGCACATTTTTGGACACGATGCCGCAGTTTAGCAGGGCCAATCCACCAAACCCGCACATCATTGGATACCAAGGTGAAAGTTAGCATGGTCAGTCCACCTAACCTGCTCATCTTTGGATACTAAGGTGCAATTTAGGATGACCCATGCAGTAAAACTGCACATCATTGGACACTAAGTCACAATTTAGCATGGCGAATCTATCTGAATAACACATCTTTGGACACGAAAGGGCAATTTACACGGCAAATCGACCTAATCTGCACATCTGTGGTAAATCAGGGGCAAATTATCATGGCTAATCCACCTCACCTGCACATCTTTGGACACTAACGAATAAGTGAACATGGCGAGTCCACTTCGACTAAACATCTTTGGACATTAAGGGGCAATTTAACATGGAAAATCCACCCAACCTACATATTTTTGAACAGTGAGCTGGAAATAAGCATGTTCAACCCACCTAACCTGCACATCTGTGGATGCCAAGGGTAATTTAGTATGGCCAATCCACCTAAACTGCTCATCTTTGGACACTAAAGGGCAATTTAGCATGGCTAATGTAAATCATCGACACATTATTGGACAGAAAGACACAATTTAACATGGAGAATCCATCTGAACAACGCATCTTGGGACACTAAGGGGCAATTTACCATGGTTAATCCACATAACCTGCAAATGTGTGGTAAATAAGGGACAATTTATCATGGCTAATTCAACTAACCTGCACATCTTTGGAAAATAAGGGCAATTTTGCATGCCCAATACATCTAACCTGCACATCTTTGGAAACTAAGGGTCTATTTAGCATGCCTAATCCACCTGTTCAGAGGATTAGGTAGGGTGGATAGTGAGAGCCTTTTTCCTCGGATGGTGATAGCTAGCTCGAGGGGACATAGCTTTAAATTGAGGGGTGATAGATATATGACAGATGTCAGAGGTAGGTTCTTCACTCAGAGAGTAGTAAGGGCGTGGAATGCCCTGCCTGCAGCAGTAGTGGACTCGTCAACGTTGAGGGCATTTAAATGGTCATTGGATAAACATATGGATGATATTGGAATAGTGTAGAGTAGAGGGGCTTTAAATTGGTTTCACTGGTCGGCGCAACATCGAGGGCCGAAGGGCCTGTACTGTGCTGTAATGTTCTCTGTTCTTTAGGCATTATGGGGCAATGTAGCATGGCAAATCCACCTAACTGACATGTTTGGACATTAAAGAGCAATTTCCCTTGGCCAATCCACTTAACCTGCACCTCTTTGGACACTCAGGGGCAATTCAGCATGGTGAATCCATCTGACCGACACATCTCTGAACACTAAGGGACAATTTAGTATGGCTAATCCACCTAACCTGCACATCATTGGACACTAAGGCACAATTTAGCATGGCAAATCCATCTGAAGTACACATCTTTGGACACTAAGGGGCAATTTGCCATGGCTGATCAACTGAACCTGCACATCTGTGGTAAATATGGGACAAAATACCATGGCTGATCCACCTATCCTGCACATCTTTGGATAAGACAGGGCGATTTAGCATGCCTAATGCAACTAACCCGCACATCTTTGGATAAGAAGGGGCAATGTAGTCTGGCCAATCCACCTAATCTGCATATCTTTGGATATTTAAGAAAAGATTCTCATGGACAATCCAAATAATTTGCACATCTTTGAACACAAAGGGGCAGTTTAGCATGGTCAATCCACTGAACCTACACATCTTTGGACATTAAGGGACAATTTAACATGGCCAATCCACCCAACCTACACATCTTTGGACACTAAGGAACAATTTGAGCATGGTCAATCCACATAATTTGCAGATCTTTGGACACAAAGGAGTAATTTAGCAATGCAAATCCACTTTACCTCAACATTTCTGGACACTAAGGGGCAATTTAGCATCCTAATCCACCGAACCTACATATCTGTGGACACGAAGGAGCAATTTAACATAGTGAATCCAGTTAACCTACACATCTTTGGTCACAAAGGGGCGATTTATCACAGCCAATCCACCAAACGTACACATCGTAGTTCACTAAAGTGCACTTCAGCATGGCCAATCCACCCAACCTGCACATCTTTGGACAAAAAGGGGGCAATTTAGCATGGCCAATCCACCTAAACACACATCTGTGCAGGTTCGGCGGATTGGCCATGCTAAACTGCTCCTTCGTGTCCAAAGACGTACAGGTTAGGTGTATTACCCATGGCAAATTGCCCTTAGTGTCCAAAGATGTTTAGGTTAGGTGCATTGGCCCAGCTAAATTGCCACTTAGTGTCAGGGGACGAGCAGAGTGAAAACGTGGGGTTAGAGGGATAGGAGCTGTGTGGGTTTGTGGTCAGTGCAGGCTCGATGGGTTGAATGGCCTCCTCTGCACTGTAGGGATTCTGCGGTTCGATGAGTTCAGACCCAGACTCCTCAAACTGCTCCTCATACACCGAGCCTTTCATTCCCGGGATCATCCCGTGAACCCCCTCTGTTCCCTCTCTGAGGCCCGGCACCTCCTTCCTTAGATACAGGGGCCCCAAAATTGCTCACACGGGAGGCAATGGCTGAGTGGTATTATTGCTCGACATCAATCCAGAAACTCAGCTCATGATCTGGGGACCCGGGTTCGAATCCCGCCACGGCAGATGGTGGAATTTGAATTCAATATAAAAACAATCTTGAATTCAAAATCTACTGATGACCATAAGATATTGGAGCAGAATTAGGCCATTTGGCCCATCGAGTCTTCTCCACCATTTAACCATGGCTGATATGATTCCCATCCCCATTCTCCGGCCTTTTCCCTGTAACCCCTGATCACCTTATTGATCAAGAACCTATCTATCTCGATCTTAAAGACACTCAATGACCCGGCCTCCGCAATGACCCGGCCTCCGCAGCCGTTTGTGGCAATGAGTTCCTGGCTGAAGAAATTCCTCCTCATCTCAGTTTTAAAGGAGTGTCCCTTCACTGAGGTTGTGCCCTCGAGTTCTGGTCTCTCCCACTAATGGAAGCATCCTCTCCACATTTACTCGATCCACATCTCCAAGTATTCCGCAAGTTTCAATTATATCCCCCCTCCCTTCTTTGCAGAGGACACTGGAAGTCTGCAGAGGGATATGGATAGTCTGAGTGAGTGGGCAAGGGTCTGGCAGATGGAGTACAATGTTGGTAAATGTGAGGTCACCCATTTTGGTCGGAATAACAGCAAAATGGATTATTATTTAAATGGTAAAGAATTGCAGCATGTTGCTGTGCAGAGGGACCTGGGTTGTCCTTATGCATGAAACACAAAAAGGTTGGTTTGCAGGTGCTGCAGATAATTAAGAAGGCAAATGGAAATTTTATCCTTCATTGGTGGAGGGATGGAGTTTAAAAACAGGGAGGTTATGTTGCAGCTGTATAAGGTGCTGGCGAGGCCACACCTGGAGTACTGTGTACAGTTTTGGTCTCCTTACTTGAGAAAGGATATACTGGCACTGGAGGGGGTGCAGAGGAGGTTCACGAGATTGATTCTAGAATTGAGAGGATTGGCTTATGAGGAAAGACTGAGTAGACTGGGATTAATAGACTCATTGGAATTCAGAAGAATGAGGGGAGATGTAATAGAAACAGGTACAATTATGAAAGAAATAGATAAGACAGAAGCCGGGAGGTTGTTTCCACTGGCAGGTGAAACTAGAACGGCCTCAAAATAGGGGGAGAAGATTTAGGACTGAGCTGAGGAGGAACTTCTTCACACAAAGGGTTGTGAATCTGTGGGATTCCCTGCCCAGTGAAGCAATTGAGGCTGCCTCATTGAATGTTTTTAAGGCAAAGTTCGATAGATTTTGAACAGTAAAGGAATTAAGGGTTACGGTGAGCGGGTGGGTAAGTGGAGCTGAGTCCACAAAAAGATCACCATGATCTTAGTGAATGGCGGGGCAGGCTCGAGGGGCCAAATGGCCTACTCCTGCTCCTAGTTCTTATGTTTTTATGTTCTTTGGACACTAAAGGCCAATTTAGCATGGTCAATCCAACTAACCTTTTCATCTTTGGACATTAAGGGGCAATTTAACATGGCCAGTTCATTAAAACGACACATCATTTGACACTAAGAGGCAATGTTGCATGGCCAAACCACTTAACCTACACACCTCTGGCCACTAAAGGGCAATTCGGAATGGCCAATCCACCTAACCTACACACTGTTAGAATCAAAGGCACTTTTGCTTGGCGAATCCTTCTGATGTACACATCTTTGGACACTAAGGAGCAATTTACAATGGCTAATCCACTTAACCTTCACATCTGTTGTCACTAAGGGGAAGTTTGCAATGATCATTCCCCCACCCGAAAGGGCAATTTACCATGGTCAATCCACCCAAACGACACACCTTTGGACACAACGGAGCATTTTAGCACGGCCAATGCATTAAAATTCCACATCTTTGGAATGTAAAGGGCAATTTAGCATGGCCAATCCATACCACCTTACCATATTCCCATGCTAAAGGACAATTTAGTGTGGCCAATGCACCTAATCTGTAAATGTTTGGACACCGAGGGGCAATTTATCATGGCTAATGCCTCAAAACTACACATGTTTGGACACTAAGGGGCAATTTAGCATGGATAAATCATCTAACCTGCACATCTTTAGTCACTAAAGCGGCAATTTAACATGCTCAATCCACCCAACCTACATATCTTTGGGCACTAATATGCAATTTACCATGGCAATTCCACCTATCCAACACATCTTAGGACAGTAAAGGGCAATTTAGCATGGCCAATCCACCTAATCTGCACATCTTTGGACACTAAGGGGCAATTTAGCACGGCCAATCCACCTAACCGACACATTGTGGACACTAACGGGCAAATGAACATGGCCAAACCATCTAACATGCACAACTTTGGACACTAAGGGGCAATTTAACATGGCCAATCCACCCAACCGACACAACTTTGGACAGCAAAGGGCAATGTAGCATGGTCAATCCACCCAATCACCACATCTTTGGACACTAAGGGATGATTTAGCATGGCCAATCCACCTAACCTGCACATCTTTGGACACGAAGGGATAATTTAGCATGACCAATCCACCTAACCTGCACATCATTTGACAATAAGAGGCAATTTAGCATGGGTAATCCTCCTAAACTACATTTTTGAACATTAAGGGGAAATTTATCATGGCTAATCCACCTGACCTGCAAATCATTGGACACTAAGGAGCAGTTATCTTGTCCACTCCACCTAACCTGCAGATCGTTTGGAAAAAGGAGGAATCTAGTATGGCCAATCCAACCAACCTGCACACCGTGGACACTAAGCAGCATTCAGTCTGGTCAATCTACCCAACCTGCACTATTTTGGAAACTAAGGGGCAATTTAGCATGGCCAATCCACCTGACCTAAACATTGCTAGATACTAAGGGGAAATTAAGCATGGCCAATCCACCGAACATATGCATCTTTATATACTAAGGCGGCAATTTAGCATGGCCAAACCACCTAATCTATACATCTTTGGACACTAAGAGGCTTTTACACTGTACTATGTACAATTTTGGTCTCCTTACTTGAGAAAGGATGTAATGACACTCATAGGAGATTCACTATGTTGATTCTGGAGTAGAGAGGGTTGGCTTCTGAGGAGAGACTGAGTAGACTGGGGCTATACACATTGGAATTCAGAAGAATAAGGGGAGATCTTACAGAAACATATAAGATTATGAAGGGAATAGATGAGATAGAAGTAGGGAAGTTGTTTCC